>NW_007578047.1:445213-468282 GCF_000690725.1 Stegastes partitus | reverse complement strand
TGAGATGTTGCTGCAATATTTCCACATAATGTTCTTTCCTCATGATGCCATCTATTTTGTGAAGTGCACCAGTCCCTCCTGCAGCAAAACACCCCCACAACATGATGCTGCCACCTCCGTACTTCACAGTTGGGATGGTGTTCTCAGGCTTGCAAGCTTCCCCCTTTTTCCTCCAAATCTAATGATAGTCATTATGGCCAAACAGTTCTGTTTTAGTTTCATCTGACCATAGGACATGTCTCCAAAAATGAAGGTCTTTGTCCCCGTGTCCATTTGTATACTGTAATCTGGCTTTTTTATGTTTCATTTGGAGAAATGTCTTCTTCCTCTCTGAGTAGCCTTTCAGCCCATGTTGGTACAGGACTAGTTTCACTGTGGATAATGACACTCTCTTACCAGCTTCGGCAGCATCTTCACAAGATCTTTTGCTTTTGTTCTGGGGTTAATTTCACATCAAAACACTTCATCTCTGGGACACAGAACCTGTCTCCTTCCTGAGTGGTATGATGGCTGGACATTCCCATGGTGTTTGTACTTGAGTATAGTTGTTTGAACAGATGAATGTGGAACCTTCAGGCATCTGGAAATTGTACCCAAGGATGAACCAGACTTGTGGAGCTGCACAATTCTCTTCCTAACATCTTGGCAGATTTCTTTAGATTTTCCATGTTGTCACAAAAGGAAGCAGTTTGTTTGAGGGGTGCCTTAAAATATATCAGCAAGTGTGCCTCCAATTAACTCAAATGTTGTCAATTAACCTACCAAAAGCTTCCAGAGCCATGCCATCATCATCTGGGCTTTCCCAGATAGTTTGAAAGCATAGTAATTTTAATGTATGTTAACTTCTGACTTCGAAGTAACAAAAGATTCTCTAAAAAATTCTCTCTCTCATTATTCTGGCATTTAGAAAATAGAAATAATTGTAGTAATCCTAACTGACCTAAAGCAGGAAAGGTTTAGTAACATTTAATGTCAAACAGTGAGAAAAAAAGGCCATGAGTCTTTTTATAGTGCATGTAAACTTTTTTTGAGTCACCAAAAATCAATTATTTTTTAACTGAACTACAGAGTGATTGTTTGCTGAAAATACTCAATATATAAGAAGTGTGGATGAGGGGAGGAGGTTGGAAATCGGGTTTGGGGAGAGCAGCAAGCCATAAAGTATGTACTGTAGACCAAAGCCCAGCTGAGGATTCACCCCCTTTAAAATGACTCACTTAATTCAACACAGGTGCAGCTAATTGATATTAGAAGTTACGCAATTAGTGAAATAGAGTGAATGTGTCTCAAATGATTGTAGTATAAAGAGACCTGTATTTGGAAGGTCCAGTCACTGGTGGATCAGTTCTACCGGATACAACTACACCATGAAGACTAAAGAAAACTCCAGGCAACACTGTGAAAAGGTTATGAAAAAGCATAGGTCAGGGGTGGATACAAGAAAATGTAATAAAGTGACAGAATATCTTTTTGTGTACAGGTAAATTCATCATTAAGGAATGAAAGCAATGTGTAAAACTGCTTGGAGCAAGTCACCCTCAAAAACTGAGTCGTGTGCTAGAAAAAGACTAGTGAGGGAGGCCACCAAGACACCTATGACTCCTCCTGAAGGAATGACAAGCTGTAGCAGCTGAGATGGGAGAAACTCTTCATCCAGAAACTGTTGTCTGTTCTTCACCAGTCAAAGCTTTATGGGATACAAAGAGAAAGACACTGTTGAAAAAAAAAACCCCCATAATTCTAGACTAGAGCATTCCAGATGGCATTGTGGAGGACTTTGAAATTGAAAGAAGGTATTTTTGGTCGGATGAGACCAAATTAAGCTTTTTGGCCATCGGACTAGACGCAGTATTTGTTAGACAGCAAACACAGTGGCAGTATCCTGATGTGGATATGCTTCTTTGGCAGCAGCCCTGGAAGGCTTGTAAAGGTAGAGGGTGAAATGAATGCTGCAAAGTACTGGGAAATCCTGGAACACAATCTGTTGCAGTCTGCAAGACAACTGTGACTTAGGAGAAGATTTGCTTTGCAGCAAGACAATGACCCAAAGCATCCAATCAAAGCTACATGAAAATGGTTTTATGACAACAAGGTGAATGTTCTGGAGGCCGAGTCAGAGCCCAGACCTCAATACAAGTGATAATTTGTGACTGGACTTGTTCATTCACAAACCCTTTCCAACCTGACAGAGTTTTAATTAGTTGGCATTACTTAGTATAAATCTTTTGTCTTCTTTACTATGACAATGATATTGTAAATTCTTGTCAAAAAAGTAAATTGTATTAATTAAACTGAACATGATTCAATATTGAAAAGCGAAAAAAAGGTGGAAACTTCCAAGAGAAATGAATGCTTTTCATAGGCACTGTATTTGTGCCCCATGTGAGCATACGAGTTTATTTAGAATCTACTATGATATAGAAATGTTGATTGATAGTATTTACAACACATTTCTATGCTTCTTATAATGATAATAGCTATTGTTAGCATGCAGATGCAATGTCGAAAGACAAATGGGACCATCCCATGCCATTTGTTGTTTTCAAAACAGAGCAGATGGTATACTGCAAAAAATGCTCCGTGGGATTTAGACAACACCACCAAGGAATTGTCTGGCCTTCTGAAATTCAAACACATGTTGTGTCATAAGGAAGTTTTTTTCAGCCACAAGAAGAACAAGGAGCAGATAACATGGATGTACAAAATCAGCAATCCTATGTATTACTTAAAACATTTCAAAACAATCTTAAAAACATGAGAAACAGCCAGTGTCCATAGATCCTATTATCAAACCAGAACCTATCCTTCACCGACAAAGCTCAATGTCAGACACAAGGATTACCGTCAATTATTTCTAAATCAATTTCTGATCTGAGTCCACCCTTTGCTATACAGTAGGTAAGACCTAGGATCCAAACTTTACCCATAACAGATGATTATTTTTCAGAAGGGGGGTACAGGCGCTGAGCCTTCGGTCAGACACAGTGCTGTATCGGTGGTAGCGGCGGCGGGGGAGGTGGGAGGAATATTTGGAGCTCAAAATTAATATCCCGATTCCAGCACAGCGAACGAATAGTTGGCTATTCGGATCCAGTCCTAGTATGAAAATCCATATTTTAAATATTCCCGGTCTTATTTGCACTTTGCCATCTTGCGTCCCAACATCAACACAAACTTAAAATGAATGTCAAACAAACTATGGTTACCATGCCTGTCAAAATAAACGTTTTTTTCAAAATAAAAAATAAGTCCAACCTGAGACGCACGATATACTATTTAATTTTGACCAGCTGTCCGCGACCCACCCAGAACAGGTCCGCGACCCACTTTTGGGTCGCGACCCACCAGTTGAGAACCCCTGTAATAGACTGTTTCAGCAGTTGCATTAGGCTCATGCACACATTTATCTTCCAGTGACAGACGTATAAAACACAATTCACACGCTGCTTTAAAATCTACACTCAGAGTATTTCTGTGTTTGTGGAAATCCAGGTTGATGGTAAGCGTTGCATCTAGTCAAAGCCTTCTGTACGTGTAGATGGTGTGCTGGAAATGTGACAGTGACAGCACTGTACAGCACAGTCACATCTGATCTGAGTACCAGGGCGCTGAACGCTGTCTGTGTGACTACAGCTGACAAAGCTGAGAACTGTAACAGCATCATCAAACATGAAATCTTTAGTTTAGGTTCCCCACATAAGTAAGTGGGAAATCAAAGAATTGAGTTAAAAGAAAATCATGTTAGGCACAGCCCAGTTGTACTGAATAGCTTGTTCTAGAAAGTTATAGAGGGTTGATTTTCTACCCAAGAAAAATGATATTTTTAAGGAAACAAGTTTAGTTGCTCATAGATACATCACTCGCTCATCTGAGAGATTGTCATCAATCTTGATAACGGTTCAATATAAGACAATGGTAGTGTTTAAGGTATCACATGAGCGTAAGCAGACCAAACCCCTACATCACATTCATCCCGTTTCGCTGACTTGCTTTCTTCCTGCCGATTCAAAAGTCCTCAAAGCAATATCAAATAATGAAACCATGTGTCTCTGCGGTCTGTGGACATGAGATGATGTTTCATGCCAACAGCATGCAGGACGTTATGTAAGGCTGTCAGAATGATGCAGAGTGTGGGTGGGGTAAGGACAAATAACTGCACATCTATGCCCATCACAGTTTTCTCCTTAGTTTCAGCTCCTACAATATGAGCAATCAATGAAGAGCTGCTATGTGGCTCTCCAATAGAACAGGAGCTGAGTAGATGGAGTTTAACTTTGTCATTGTCCTCTTATTGTAGTATTATTCTAAATCTAAATTTTCAGGATCTTTGGCTTTTGGGCTTCTGGTTGAACACAACCAACACCACCAGAATGTGTTTAATAGTGTTGTCTATGAAAAACAATGTGTTTAATAGACTAAGCACTGACAGTGGACAAACAAATAGATTCATTATGTATATTATGATCTACAAATAACTGTTAGTTGCAGCCTGTATCCAATGCTTAATGTCTAAAAAACAAGAACATCCCTGCGTTTGCTACCGAACAGTCTCTGTCCAGAGAGAGAAACCAGCAGCGGTCAGCTGGAAACCGTCCGATTCATCGGGAACAAGGAAAGCTGCTTTACCTTCAATGTCATAGACGTTCTGGAGGATGTCGTCAACGTTTAAGGGCTGGTCTTCTGAAAACTGGTATGTTTTAATACTGTAGTCCTCCATGAGATGATAGACTCCTTCCAAAGTGAAGAAACAGTTCCGCTCCTTCTTGTCGTCTTCGTAGACCAGCAGCGCGCTGCTCCATGTGAAATGCTTGAACATCGCGGTGAACGTCTCTGCCATTTTCACGTAGGACGGGGCGATGCGAGTCAGGTGGGAAAACTCGGTCTTCTTGTCTCCGAAGCCGGTGGCCAGGGCACCTGCTGAGATCACCGGGATTTCCCAGTGGGATGCCAGCCTCACCACCGCCGCCGCCTCGTACTCGCACACCGGACCCAGGATCAGATCCGGCTTCTGACTACACGATCTGTCCAGCAACGCAAACAGCGCATCATTGACACAGTCGGAGTTCTCAAATTGGATGTTGAAGCGGAACCCAGAGTACTGGCCCCCGTCTGCCTTCATCCTCTGTTGTGCGTAATCGATCGCTGGTGCGACTCTTGCGTTTGAGAACAGGAAGGAGTTATTTTTTGGCAAAAATACCAAAACCTCTATGTCCTCGGTGAAGGTGTTTGTCATAACTGGGTTCAGGACCATCAAAAAGTAGACACACAATGTGGTGAAGTATGGCATGATGCCACTTTCCAAAATCCCACTTCAGATAACTAACAAACAGTGTTGGAGAGGTACTCTTCAAATGTTGGCTCCACCTGGCAGCGCACATATAGTTGCAAACAGAAGCCCTCCGCCGTGGGTAAATGGCTTAATGGTAAATAACTGTATTTGTCTTTTAAAGGAGCGAATCTGCCAAATAGTGAGTGTTTATTCTGCATTGAGAGCCTTCGAAGGCTCCTGAACCTGCTCAAAATAATCTTTCAACAGTTGATCCTGCCAGGCTCGGAGATTCTTCCAGCTCAGTCAGCAGCCACCACACACGCTGGCTCCGGCCTGGAGTTTTGAAGCATCTTTTCAGGATTATTCCTGCGTCATCGGAGCGCTGCCCACCTCCTTCTTAAAGCGACACTGCTGCCGAGCTCACAATGAGCCACTTCAACACAGCATGAGTTAATGTAGGCTCGTTAATGGGAATTATGGCTCTGTACGCCTGAAACAGCCAACAAAACACACAACTTTCCTGTGTTTTTCAAAGGTGCATTTATTCATGATGCACAGTCATTAGGGCTGGCCTGGGCTAAAACAACAACAACAACAACAACAATTTATTAAACCTGGTAAAAAAGCATCTGGGGCACCCCATTTCTAGGGAAGACATGCTATAGACTAACTATAGTTTATATGGCCTGAATCCATTCAAGACAAGTAGTTGTGGTTTATTTGGCAGCAGCGAGGCCTGCTGCAGTCACAGCGCCGGTCAGCTGTCAGACACACAACAGAGGAGCAACTGATAAATGGCTTTACTGCACAGCCAAACTCACAGTGTACTGGAGGCAGACATGGACAGGCAGTTTGTATGTCTGGGGCTTATTTCTCACACTGGCCCTACACCAAGAAGGACGAAATGTCAGTAGCCACTAGTTATGATCAGCAATAAGCTAATCTTATTAATTTAATGACCTCTGCACTGAACAGACAGTACATTTTCTTAGCTGCTGTTTTAGAACTCAGCAGTTCACATTAATTTAATTCAGTTCAATTCAATTTTATTTGTATAGCACAGTTTACAACATATGCCATCTCACCGCACTTAATATAGTAAGGTGTAGACCTTACAAATTTAAAAAGAGAACCTAACAATCCAAAGTAGCCTTTGGACTCCCTCTGAGCAAGCGGTTGGCAACGGTGGGAAAACCTCCGACAGAACCAGGATCAGGAAAGGAGGCCATCTGCCTCGACCGGTTGGGTCAGAGTGGGGATGAGGGGGTGGGGGATAACAGGATAGCAGATGGAGAGCAGCAATAGAACGGAACAATAAATATGAATATAAGTATTTTGGGGGGTCAGTGAGGCCAGCGACTGGAGGTCAGGGATGTGAAGCTCCAGATCCAGAGACGTCTGCAGAGAGAACAAACACAGGACCTTGGGGCAAACACAGAGTTAGTGACATGTAATGGTGGGTAAAGCTGTATGGAAGGAAGAGAGAAGAGAGGAGAGGAGCTCAGTCCATCACTGGAGTCCCCCGGCATTCTAAAGCTATAGCAGCATAACTAAGGGACAGTTCAGGTGATCCTGAGCCGCTCTAACTATAGGCTTTATAAAAGAGGACAGTTTTAAGCCTAATTCTAAAAGTATAGAGAGTGTCTGCCTCCAGAGCCCAAACTGGGAGCTGATTTCATAACAGAGGAGCTGATAACTGAAGGCATTAGTGTGTCAGTAAACAGTAACCATTCACTTTCAATTATGACTTCACTACTCATGTACCAAAATGATAGTCTATATACGACCTTAACAAAACCCCTCACACACATACATTATTGGACATTTTGGGGTTTTGTTTATCTGTGTGATCACAGAAAATAGGCAAGAGGCTGGCTGCACACCCAAAACTTACACCTGAACTAACTCTCAACTTTGAACTAGGTAAGATTATTCATTTTATCATTTTCTCCAAAAAGTCTGAGTTGTTTGCTTTGCAACCCTAACCCTAACCTCAAGTGGTATAACTGTTATAGATACACTTTTATGTATTTGAGCTACATAGATTGTGTAATGTGATTGATATTCTGTTTCACTACATCTCACTAGGTATCCTGAGTCTGAGAAATGTAACTGATATTTTGGCTACTTACTACTTTGGAGAAAAATGTTTCAATTAAATCCCACCTCTGTTATATGAACTAGATCAACCTGAAACCCACCTATGGCGAACATTTACTCCAGCTGACGTGAAAGATGCAATATGTACAGGATGTGATAACGTGAGGTTGTTTTTGAAGTGGTCAGTATCGTATGCTGTATATTTATAGACATACATATCATCTATTTTTCATTCTGAAGTATTTTCGTAGTGTGGTTCCATGAATGTCTGACTTTAGGCAGTTTTCAAAGTCTCTCTTTTTTTAAATTGCTCTCTTTTTTTAAATTGGAGATAGTGGAAACTGATTCCACTATCTCCAATTTAAGTACATTTAAATAGCATCAGTGCACTATTTAAAAAAAAAAAAAAAANAATGTGATTGATATTCTGTTTCACTACATCTCACTAGGTATCCTGAGTCTGAGAAATGTAACTGATATTTTGGCTACTTACTACTTTGGAGAAAAGTGTTTCAATTAAATCCCACCTCTGTTATATAAACTAGATCAACCTGAAACCCACCGATGGCGAACATTTACTCCAGCTGACGTGAAAGATGCAATATATACAGGATGTGATAATGTGAGGTTGTTTTTGAAGTGGTCAGTATCGTATGCTGTATATTTATAGACATACATATCATCTATTTTTCATTCTGAAGTATTTACGCGGTGTGGTTCCATGAATGTCTGACTTTAGGCAGTTTTCAAAGTCTCTCTTTTTTTAAATTGGAGATAGTGGAAACTGATTCCACTATCTCCAATTTAAGTACATTTAAATAGCATCAGTGCACTATTTAAAAACAAAGAAAAACAACCTATGATTGAATACAGTTTTCTTATCTTTTTAACATATCAAATAGTGTTTCTCCTATGCTGGAAGACGTCACAAGCAAAAGATACTGTCAGGGCCATGGCTGAGCATCTCCACTTTAAAGTTTCAGTGTAGCTACCGATGACAGTCTCAAAAGGCTCTACAAGACTGCATCATGTGGAGCTGGAGGGACGCTCCGCTCTTACTGGTGGTTGAGGTTAGGGTGAGCTTGGGAATTGGTTGTTAGGGTGCATTGGGTCAGACAGCAGAGCTGATCCAATCTAGCACACAGATTCAGACTTCCAGGATTTCATGCATTAAAAAACACCTAAGGAACCAATCTTTTCAGCTTGTAGGGTGGGGCTTTCAATGTCATTATTCCTCTCCAGAATCAGTTTCCTGTTGTAACTTGGCCCGAGTTAGTCTATATTACAACTTGCCATTGTGTACCATAGAGCAATTTTACAGTGTTTGAGCAGAGTCGTGGGTGAGCTGGTGTGCTTGAGCTGCAGAGAGCGGCAGTGAGGTGGGTAGAGGCAGAGGCCTGGACTTCATAGAGCTGTACTTTCTAGAGGAAGCACAGGTATAGAGTTTAATTTAAGTCATTTTAAGGTAGGATGTGATAGTTTTTATTGAAAAAACATCTAGATATGAAACTCTGATACACAGAGAGGAGTTTTTAGGGGTTCAATCAATGACTGGAGTGGAACTTTAATGTATCAGTGAAGTTGCAAGTCAACAATTAGTGAATTGGCAAATGCTTTAAAAAGGCTAACAAATAAATATTTTTATTTTAGTCAAATTACATAAACAGTTCAATTGGAGTTGTACCTAACCTACTGTGTGAGGATCAAAGCCTGATATTGTTAAGGACTATGAGGTTCCCTCTGGATCCAAAGCAGTACAAGAGGCACAGCAAGCAATATTTAAAGACAGTTTATTGCATCAGTCCAAAGTAAATAGTGAAGGAGGCCTAAGGAGGACTCCCTGGGGGGCGACGTCGGGCAGCACCCTTGGAGGGTTAAACATGGAAGAACACACACTGGACACTCATCCAGGGGTCAAGGAGGCTGGCTGGCAAACAGCCACTGAGAAGACTGAAATGTGAGGCACAAGAAGGAAAGAGGTTCAGCTTGGTTTTTAGAAAACACTTGAAAATAAGAATAAAACCAGAAGCTGGCCAGCACAATACTACCATGGAAAACAGAATGTGAATTCTGCTGGTTGGAGGATGCAGCTCAGGTGTATCAGATGATTGAGCAGAAGAAAAAGTAGGTCACCACGCCCAGACACTCATACACTGACAGGCAGGAGAAACAGGGGAAACATTGGGAAAGGAAGTGACTTAAAGGCAGGACCATGACAGATATTGTATTCCTCTGTGCTGGGCTACAGTGTCGGGCCCTTAATACACCATTAATGCAGTAGCTGGCTTTATATATATGTGTGTGTATGTATGTGTGTATGTATACCGTTCCCCATAAAGTTGGAATAATTTTTGTTTGGGTTAGGGTCACATTCCTCTTTATTTCTATTTATACACATCAGTAATCAATGATTACATACTGAGTTCCAGTTACCAGGTGAAACCAATCCTGACTTCAGGATCTGACCAAAGAGTGGGATGTCCTGCCCATTGACACCATCAACAAGCTGGTGGACAGTATGCCACGATGCATTGATCTGTGTCAGGGGTGGCCAGACTCAATATTAGTGACTGAGTGACATTTGAAAGAGAAATATTGGACATTTTAATGATGCATGTAATCCCTTACATATGTGTTCCCTGTTAAAGGGAAGGGGGTTGAACAATTGGAACAAACAAGAATATGTATATATATATGTGTGTATGTGTTAAAGTTTACTTTCAGTTTTAAAATCTGCATATTGTGAGCAAAGAGGGTAGTGATTGATTTTAGAAAGTATTGAAAAACTGACTAACACATTGTTTGTGGTCTTCTCTCTATTTTTTTTGTTGACAGTAATGAAAATACACAATAGAAACATCAGGATCAGGAAGTATTTTATTTTCTTTTGGAGCTGTTTGGCCCTACAGTTTAAAAAAAAAAACCCTGCAAAACCAGAATGTTGCACATGCCAATGTAGTTTTTTTTGTTGTTTGTTTGTTTGTTTTTTAATAATTGCATCATGTATAATGTTAATAACACCTACCTTAATATGTACTGTCATTTGTGCAGTGCCAGTCAGAAAGATTCCAGATTTCAGCAGTATTGTCCCTGGAGGAATGGAATGTGTCAGCAAATACACAGATGATTTTGGGTGCAAACATTTAGTTGCAATGATTCAACATTGATTTGTGACTGCAATCCTAATATATGATCATATTTTAATGTTGTATGCATAGTCTAGCATTCAATGCTACTTTTCTGTGACATGGTCTGTGTGATGATGAAGGCCTGCTAGAGACGTTATCATTTAAGACATTCTGTTGTGAAAACCATAACATTATATTCAGTGTTCTGCACTAGGCTTGTTTTGATCATATCTATCAGACAGATTTCACTATGTTCATGTCCATGAAGCAAACTGATGAAACCAGTCAGTTAGTCAAACTTCAAGAAAGTCTGAAGCACATAAAGGATGACCTGTGATTTTCTTCTTCTAAATCCAGACAAAACTCAGGTTATTGTATTTGGCCTTAAACACCTCAGAAACAACCTCTCTAACCAGATAGTTTTTCTAGATAGCATTGCCTTGGCCTCCAGTTCTACTGTAAAGAACCTTGCAGTTATTTTTGACCAGGACATGTCGTTCAATACAAACACAAAACACGTCTGTAGGATGGTCCCTTTTCACCTACGGAACATGTTCAAAATCAGGAGCATCCTGTCTCTCCCTCAGTGATGCTGAGAAACTAGTCCAAGTTCTAGTCTGAACTTCTGTCATTCTTTATTATCAGGATCTTCCAGGAACCCTCTGAAGATACTCCTAGCTGAATCCACAATGCTACAGCCAGACTTCTCAAGGAACCAGAAAGAGATATTCTTATACATTAGCTTCTCTTTATCGTTTCCCTTTAAAATCAAGAATAGAATAAATCCTTCTCCTATCATACAAGGCTTATTGTATCATATTACCCTAATAGACCACTCTGCTCTTTACTTTCCTATAGTTTCCAGAGGTTCCAGAAATAGAATGGGAGGCAGAGCCTTCAGTTATCAGCTCCTCTGCTGTGGAATCAGTTTCCAGTTGGGGTTCTGGAGGAAGACACCTGTTCTGCTTTTAAAATTAAGCACAACATTTTTGATAAAGCGTATAATTAGGAATGCTTCAGATGACCCTGAACCTTAGTTACACTCTTATATGCCAAGACCACTGGGGGATTTCCCATGATGCACTGGGCTCCTCTCCTCTCCTTTCCTCTTTCTCTATCCATATAATTATATGCCACCATTACATCTAATTTTGCATCTTCTCTCTCCTGTAGTTTGAGTTTTGTCCTTTGATCTTTGGATCTGGAGCTACACACCTGGTTACATTCTCTATCTGCCATCTTGTTCTCTCTTCCCCTTACCCTCAACCTAATCAATCAAGGCAGAATACCTCCCTGAGCCTGGTTCTGCCAGTTTTTTGGTCGTTGTTGTTGTTGTCCTTCCTTGTAAAGGGGAGTTTTTTTTCACCCCACTGTTGCCAGGTGCTTGCTCAAAAAAAATCCAAAGACAGTGACCTCTACAGCTCTTAATTTTCTGTGATTGATTGGTGAAACATATATTCTATGTCACAAAAAAACAATCATACATTTTTCCATTTATAAATATATCATAGATTTTCTGGAACTAGTAACAATATCTGGTGGGTCAAAAATATACATCCAGCAACTTGAATTGTCTGGTGTTGTAGAATTATTTGGTGATGTAGACAGTTATGTTAATTGAATTTTCTTAATGGCATGACCTCTTAACATTTCAACAGCTGCTGACTTCTCTAAGCTAATTTAAATAGGGCCCATTCAGTCCACTCATTAGACTCAGACACAAACACTACATTGGAAACATCTGAGGAACTCAGCAAAGATCTTAATAAGGAAATCATTGTCTTGAACAAATTAAGAAAGTCACTTGGAGTCATTTCAAAGCAGCAACAGATCAAACTGTCAAAATAATTGTAAGTATAAAGTGGGCACAGTTGTGGCACTGCCACAAACAGAAGAAAAACAAAACTCAATCTTAATCGCCAAAAAGCTGGTCGGCTCTGCTGAAACACAGATATCAGTGTTTACATTCAACCGTGTTTTACATCACCATGTGACACAGACGTTTTCTGCTGATCACATGGACAAAGAATAAGTCTTCTAGGGGAAAGTTCTGTGGTCAGATGAAACAAAAACTGAGCTATATGGTCACAATAACCAGAAATATGTTTGAGGGAGAGAAGGCAAGGCCTTTAAGTAGTATCATGCTGTGAGGCTATGTGCTGCTAGTGGAACTGATGTTTTACAAAAAGTAAATTGAACAATGAAGAAAGATAATTACTTTCACATTCTTCAAAAAAAACAAAAATCATTAGTCAGAAGGTTGATCTTGGACACAGTTGGATGTTCCAACAAGACAATGAGCCCAAACACACATCAAAGTGGTAAAGAAATGGTTCAACCAGGCTGGAATAGGATTCTGGGCTGGTCTCCCCAAAGTCCTGGCTTAAACCATCAAGAACCTGTGGACTGATGAAGAAACGAGTCTGAGTCAGAAAGACAGCAAGCTTAGTTGAACTGCACCGATTCTGTCCAGAGGAGTCAAAGATACAACTAGAAGCTCATGCACAGCTAGCCAAAGTTGAGGTGAAAATGGCCAAAGGACATTTAAGCAAATATTAGAATTGTATGTATGTATATTTTTGACCCAGCAGATTTTGGCATATTTTCAAAGATCTATAATAAATCTATAGCAGAACCTAAATGCATAATTGATTTTTGTGACAGGTGCAGGTGTTTCAGTCATTCTGTTATAGAAACTTAAGACCTGTCAATGTCATTGGAAGACTGCCATGATATGCACAGCCTTTCCAAGTGCACTTTACTTCACGTCTGTAAATGTTATAAGCCCCACACCTTACTATGTGACATGCCTTTCTAGACATATGTTGTGAAATGGCGCTACATAATAAAACTAAATTGTTGTCTTGTATATTCTTAATGCAAAATTTTAGAATTTGTGCCATCTGAATGAGAAGAGTCTGTATAAAATCCAAGATAAAATCACAAACGCTGCATTGATGAGATTCATTTGGACAGATCACAGAAAGCCTTTAGTTTTGTTTTTGGTAGTTACAGGACTGCCTTTGTCAGTAGGGGAGAAGGTCACATCCTTTACCTCACTGTAAAAGTAGGAATACAATAATGTGAAGATGCACTTTCATTAAAGCTGCTCTAAATAATGCTTGTTTATGCACAAATGATTGTGCAATGTGAAAGAGGTCCACAGTGCCAAATCCATATTTAGCACCCATCACCCACTCTGCAATTCTTATCAGCTATATAGAGCTTTGTAGCCTTCTCAAACACATTGTTTTAGTTTTCTTCTCACACATCACCTTTGTTTCCAGCAGCAGCTATGCTGGTCATTAAATGGCTTGATAACACCTAAATTGGATCCAGCAGCAGCAGGCGGACAGCAAGAAATATCTATTAGATATGTAAATATACTGTTTGCCCTCATAGCAACAGTCTGATGTGCAGCCTCCAAGGGTTCAGAAACTACAGAAGCATTTTAGCACAAGTGTACATGAGGAGCAAATTCACTTTGTAAATTGTTGCTGGGTTTATTCTTTGACATTGCATTTTATAGGTTGTTCTTTGTGTAGTAACTATGTCTTGTGGTAACATCTATTTTTGTGACCAGAAACCAACAACTGTTAAAAAAAAAAAATGCAGTAGAGTAACCAAAGAGTGACCGAGGTATAATAAGTATGTCAGAATTATTTTTAAATGTTCTTAGTTACATAATTCCACTGGTCTTCTTGCATGTCTTGTGCAAACTTGTTTTGACTTCATGGGGAGTAATGTTGAGAGGTGTTTATTGAAAAATGCAAAAATAAGTTGTTCAGTATAGGTCAATTAGCAGTCTTGCACTTATCGTGGCTCATTATCATGTGTCACTAATGACTCACCCACTGAGTCTCTCAGAAGACACATTTGGTTGGCTGGCAAGTGGAGTGGAATTTGCTGACGTTAGTGCCTATATTTTCCACAGGTCTCGTTACACGTAAAACCATTAAATCATTACATGAAAAGTTAAACTGTTATACTGAATGTGAAGCATAATTTTGTTCTATCTTTATCTGAAATTTCCAAATTATACCAATGAGTCTAACTTGTACATATTCTGCAATTATGGTCATTAAGTTGAACTCAGCACCTTGTCATGTAATGACATCTTTTAGCTGTGGATGCAGTTTGGTCTATGGGAACGCAGTCTGAGAATTTTCCAGGGCATTAGGCGACATCCTGCTGCACAATAACACAAGGTTCTGCTCTGTTTATTTGTATTAGAATTCGCTCTGCAAACCTCCATGTTTTTTGGGCCACTGATGTTTTTTTCCATTCTTTTTCTTTTCTGGGATAAAGACTACACCGTTGTAATATTTAGTTCAGCATGCATGTACACTACATGGCCAGAAATGTCTTGTCAAAATACTGCAGTTTGAGTGTGGAAGAACTTGACCTGCTCAGACCCAGAGCTCTGACCTCAACCCCATCCAACACCTCTGGGATGAACGAGAACATTGACTGCAGGTCTTATCGCCCTCATTCAGTGCCTCACACATCCTCTTGTGACTAAATGGGAGCAAATCATTGCAGGCAACATTCAGAATCTGGTGGAAAAGCTGAACCCAGGAGAGCAGAGGCTGTTAGGACTAGATTAGTTCATGTGGTGATGCAATCCCATATTTAACTATGGTATACGACTGGAATGAGCTCTGATGTGTTTTCAATTAATTAAAATGCTTCGAAAATTAGTTCCTTCAATCTTGTAAGTATTTTAGGTCATAAATGAAACAATGTACAATATTTTGTGCTGGAGCCTCCAAACTGTAAAATTGTACAAATTTGCTGCTCTCCCATTCTTAAATGAACTCTATAGTAGTTTGTATTTAGTCACATAATTGAGAAATTTTTGCATCATGCATTACTTGTGATCCTCATTCTAATTATTTCACTGATTTTGTAGACTATAAGTATGAATGGTTAAAGTAATTCAAATACAAATCATGCAGGTAGTTTTAGAGCAGCCTTCAGTTCCATTTCAGCCTTTGTAGTCATTCTACTTCCTCTCCCGTTTCCCGGCATCCTCAACACTGCCCACACTGTAAAACTGCTCAGTATGTGAATCTATAGACTGTAGAAATGGGATGTTTTCACTTTCCTTTTATCTAACAAATACATATTTTTTTATTATATTTTGTGGGGTTACACACTGTGTACATTGTAAATCCTGAATCAAAGTATGACAGAACAGCGACTTTACTGTCTGCTTTATTAGTGTTCCAATCGATGTCTGTGAGGATATGGCTAAAATAAATTTAACATTCCATTTTTTAGTGACTGACATCAAAATGGACTGTTAAATTTAACAAAACTCTGAAAGTCTAGTTAGCCTCTTCACATAAGTAAAGATTCACAAACATGAACCATTCAAAGACAAATGAAGACAGACAAAGCATTGTTGCTCATGTTTCTTGACATTCAGCAGTGGGAGTGATGGTGCTGCTGCAGGAGCATCACACCAAGGGTCCGGATATTGACAGATGTGTGCTTTTACTGACATCTGGTGGTCATTTCTTACACTGTATGTAACCAATGTGTGTGAAGTACATAATAACACAGTTTGAACTTTCTCATGACAGAGGTGAAGCCAGAGAGGTAATCTAAGTTAAATGTGTGACGTCTCTGCAGTTTTGTGTCACATCTTAAATCTCATTTTACATTCCAGTGAAATAGCACTTCATGTACACAGAACAGGTTTATATTATTCAAACCTGTCAATGTTCATGTGCCTACAAGAATACTACGGGGTTAGTTTGTTTTTTAATTATTACTGGTCATACTGGCTATAAAGAGTATCCCTCTTATATTGTTTTTCATGTGAAGTGACACAAAAAGCCAATATTTCACAATCCATGAAAGTAATACATTTAAACATTTAGCCTACGAGAAGGCTTGTTTTACTTAGTCAAATTAAACGTGCATCAAGTAGTTACAGTTTTTTTAGTGTGCATCTAACCCATCTTTGTGTTAAAGCCTTGCAACAGCAGCTTAGAAAGGAAGGAAGGCAATAAACACATGGATGTTATCTGAAAGATTGTTCATACTTTTCATAAACCACAACAAGGTTGTGGATGTCAGTTTCATCATGAACAATTTTATCATGATGACATTAGTAGTTTTAAATAGGATGTCAAATGCTTTTTTAATTGTGTCTGCTTTCATAGGACACACATACTGCATATGCATGTAGCAACAAATATACAGTGCTGTGAAAAAGTATTTGCCCCCTTCTCTAATTCTTTTTGTTGTTGTTTAATATTTCCCCCACTTAAATGTTTAAAATCACCAAACAAATTTAAATATTAGACATCCATCCATCCATTGTCTATACACCGTTTAATCCTCATTAGGGTCGCGGGAGGGCTGGAGCCTATCCCAGCTGACTTAGGGCGAAGGCAGGGGACACCCTGGACAGGTCGCACTTAGAGACAGACAACCAAGCACACTCACATTCACAGCTACGGACAATTAACCTCAACATGTTTTTTAGACTTGTGGGAGGAAGCCAGAGAATGATGCAAACTCCACACAGAAAGATCCCAGTGCCCCCACCGGGACGCGAACAAGCGACCTTCTTGCTGCGAGGCAACAGTGCTACCAACTGCGCCACCTTGCAGCCCTTAGACAGAGATAACCAAAGTAAACACAAAATGCAGTTTTTAAAAAAAAATTTAATGTTGAAAGGGAAAAAAGCTATCCAAACCCACCTTGCCCTGTGTGAAAAAGTAATTGCCTCCCCCTCCCCCCCATGCTAAATCATGAATTAACTGTGCTGATCACATTTTTGGGAAAGCAAAGTTGAATTTCACTGACCAGCCAAGCCTGGCTACCCCCAGATCTGTACCGTCAAAAAATCACTTAAATTGAATCTGTCTGACAAAATGAAGTCAGCCAAAAGATCTCAAAAAGCTGCAACAAAATGCAGCAATCCAAAGAAATTCAAGAACATGATGAGAAATAAGTGACATCTTTCAGTCTGGAAAGGGTTGCAAAGCCGTTTCTAAAGCTTTACGACTCCAGCGAACCAAGGTGAGAGCCATTATCCACAAATGGAGAAAACATGGAACAGCGATGAACCTTCCCAGAAGTGACCGGCCTACCAAAATGACCCCAAGAGCACAGCAATGACTGGGGGAATATTCTATGGACTGACAAGACCAAAGTTGAACTTTTTGGACGATGTGTGTCTCGTTACATCTGGCGTAAAAGTAACAGCATTTCAGAAAAAGAACATCATAGCAACAGTCAAACATGGTGGTGGTAGTGTGATGGTCGGGGGCTGCTTTGCTGCTTCAGGACCTGGACAACTTGCTGGGATTGATGGAACCATGAATGCTACTCTCTACCAGAAAATCCTGAAGGAGAATGTTCGGCCATCGGTTGGTGACCTCAAGCTGAAGCACACTTGCTTTCTGCAGCAGGACAACGATTCAAAACATACCAGCAAGTCGACTTCTGAATGGCTTTAAAAAAATAAAACTAAGTGAAGCTTTTGGAGTGGCTTAGTCAAAGTCTGGACTTGAATCTGACTGAAATGCTGTGACATGACCGTAAAAAGGCTGTTCATGTTGGAAAACCCTCCAGTGTTGCTGAATTTAAACAATTCTGTAAAGACGAGTGGGCCAAAATATCTCCACAGAGATGTGACAGACTCACTGCCAGTTATAGAAAAGGCTTTATTTCAGCTGTTGCTGAATTAAAACAATCAATCAATCAATCAATCAATCAAGTGCCATGCCATTCAGCGTAGGTGATCATTTCTCTCCATCTAATCCCATGTTTTGCTTTCTGAATTGTTACTGTTGCCCGTTCCATGTGTAGCCATGATGTTAGCCCATCTATCCTTTTCATTCTGTCTGCCTCGTTCTCTTATCCCATTAATTTTTCCAGTTGTGACAATATATTCCAGGGTCTCTTTCCTTATGATGTGTCTAAAAAATGTTGCTTGCCGTTTCTTAATTTTGTTCAATAGCATATAATTTGTGTTTAAGAGTGGCCCAAAATATCTCCACAGAGATGTGAAAGACTCATTGCCAGTTCTAGAAAAAGTTTGATTTCAGCTGTTGCTGCTGAGGGTGGCCTAACCAGTTATTAGGTTTAGGGGGCAATTACAATCACTTTTTCACACAGGGCCAGGTAGCTTTTGTGTTTACTTGGATTATCTTTGTCTGATCTTTACATTTGTTTGATGATCCTAAACATTAAAGAGGGAAAAATCTGCAAAAAAAAAAAAAAAAAATAATAATAATTTGAGAAGGGGCCAAATACATTTTCACGGCACTGTAAAGCACAGGCACCTTGTTGTAAGAACCTCCAAATGCTGTGCTGTAAATGAAACAAAAACAATAACAGAAAGGGCCAAGTCATCATCTCTTTCCTTATATGCCTGTTCTAACCATTGTATGTAATGTAGTCCGTGGGCCGAACCTCTTTCATATATTGCAATATCTAAATTTGATAAAGGAACAAAAAAACATTTCCTCACAAGTGAATCATTTTCAGTGGATGGAATGTGTAAAAGTTTTGTTTATAATATTGATCATTTCTTTTGATAGTTACCTCCACAGGTGATTCATACCATTTAAAGGGAATATTGTCACTAATTCATGCATATTAAATACTAAATTAGATCATGATTAAACATTTTACTGTGATATGTATTGTATTGGGCTGCAGGTGGCTTGGTGGTTAGCACCATCGCCTCACAGCTAGAAGATCCCCAGTTCCTGAGGACACCCAGGATCTTTCTATTTTGAATCGCCATGTTCTCCCTGTGCAGCGTGGGTTCTCTCTAGGTTATCCGGCTTCCAGTCCAGAAACACGCTGAGGTTAATTGGTGGTTCTAAATTGTCCGTAGGTGTGAATGTGCTTGGTTGTCTCTCTGTGTCGCCCTGTGATAGACTGGTTACCTGTCCAAGTGAACCTGCCTTCATCCTGAGTCTGCTGGAATAGGCTCCAGCCCCCTGCTACTCTACAGAGGATTAAGCGGTGTATAGATAATGGATGGATATATGGATTGTATGTATATTGTGATATCACTAAAGGTTTGAGAAGATATACACTTTATATATCAAGAATAAATCGCATTGTCAGTCATTTCATGAGAAGATGTAAAAGATATTTTATTCCAACTTTATGGGCAACAGTGTATTTAGAATCATTTTGATTTGTCATCTCTATTGTTAATTCTCACCAGAATTCTTGTATTTCACAATTTAGCTTATAATAATGGAACATTTTATGATTGATGTAGATGTGTTTGAAGTTACATTATCCTATATTTGAGTGTAACTTGTCAACGTTAGACTGTGTTCATCCTGAAGCCATCGCTCCATAAACTCTTTTCTCTTGTGCTGAAACAGGGACATACCATTAATTTCCTACTCTAACCCTTTTCATGATGGTATGTTGCCTGATCAACTCACTCACAAACAGAGATATAAACAAAGGATATTTATTCATTGTTAAGGCAAACTAATATTACATGTGTCTTCTAATATTCCTAAAGGAGCATTTGTCACCTCTAAACAACCATGTTAGTAAACCAACATTTATACATTTACAGCCGAAATGTCTTTAGAAGCTGTCAAGTTGCTTCACTTTGTCATTTTAAATGGAAAACAAAATGAAAAGTTCACCTGGCGTCATCCTGACACAAGGAAGGAACAACTACACTTTTTGCAGAGTGTGCTTATATAGCTGATGCAACACTACATCATCCCTTCCATGGGCTAACCTTATTTAATGCAATCTGCAGGAAACCACAATTACAATTTTTGGAGGTGATGTACTTCTTGGAACGCCGGCATGTCACTGGTTTACTTGTGGCTCCAGAGTTTCCATAAGTAGAATGGGAGGCAGAACCTTCAGTTATCAGCTCCTCTGTTGTGGAATCAGTTCCCAGTTTGGGTTCTGGAGGGAGACACCCTCTCTACTTTTAAGGTGAGACTTAAAACTTTACTTTTGACAAAGTTTACAGTTAAAGCTAGCTCATTTAACCCTGAACCATCCCAGGTCTAAGCTGGTGGGGAACATGCTATGATGCACTGAGGACCTCTCCCGCACACTCATCTTCTTTATTTTTCATACATTTATCTTCCATTGTGTATGTCACTGACCTCATTTCGTATCTCCTCTGGTGATTGTGTTTTATTAGCCGCAGGTATATTCAGCTCCAGAGCGGCACATTTCTGACCTGCAATTACTGGCCTCACCAACTTTTCCAGTGTTTATTGTTCTCTTATGGATTGCTTGTCTGATTTCTGCCTGCTATTCCTCCTTCTCTCTCCTTCACCCTCACCCCAAATATTAAACGCAGACAGACATCTGTTCTGATGGAGTTTTTCTTTCTGTCAAAGGGGAACTTTTACCTCCCTCAGTTGACAGAGAGCTGCTCGAATGGAGTTGTTGGATTTATTGTGTTTCTCTTTATAATATAATGTAGTTAGGTCTTCGCTTTACATGTGACGGGCCTTTAGATGACTTATGTTGTAAATTGGCGCTATATAAACAAAACGGAACTAAACTGAATTGAAGGGACACTTACATACAAAGTCACCAGAGCTGCAGCTCTGATCGAAAATGTTGTTTTATAAAACCTCATTTCAACAATTTAAATATGTGATCACAGCTCTACAAATAACAAATAGAGCAATGTGGAGTGATAGCTTTAGATATTGTTGTGGGCTTTCAGCTGTTTGTAAGATACATTTTGGCCTGGCTATTATGGGAAAAAAAATTGAACTGACATTTTTCCTTTTTCAATCTTAGGTACGATTCATGATCTGTTTTCCTCTGACATGAAAAGGTTTACATGTGCAAGGCTATCTGAAGAACTATTTTAAGATTGTACATGTAAAGAAAAACACTAGGAACAGCTGCTTGTCTCTTTCACAATAGAAAGCGGCAACACGTCTGTGGCTTTCTTCCACCTGTGAGGGGCTGTATAGGCCATAGTTCATTCTCACACTTCACATACATGCATTCTTACTCCCACATACATATATTCTTGCTCTCACATACATATATATGTGAGATAAAGAATATATGTATGCAGGGACGTGCTCAGGATTTTTTAGGGGCAGTTGCTCAAACCTGAAAAAAGGGCCTGAGCCATGCCCTGAGCACGTCCCTGCTGGAAAGTGAGACAGCTAATGTTAGCTGCTTTTTTTCTCTGCTTGTGGAACTGGACCAGGAGCTGGCATCTATAGCTTCAACAAACATTGTTCCCATTCCAGTGTGTGCTATTGCATCAGGTGTGATATTTTTACAAACTTTACACAGCAAAGTGGCCTTTTGATGTCAAATTTTTCAAAAAGAAACCATTTCCATGTCACTGAAGTGCATTCCTTCAGTTCTATTTTTTGGCTGACACCTCCTGCTGCCATTATTCAAATGTGTTTGATAAGCAAATCTCCCTTTTGGAGAACCAGTGGCAGTTTACATTACTGATGTGACTCCACAGAACCAATTTTCACCACTAGGGCTGCTGCTGTTTGAGAGACTACAGTGGAAACACTTATACTTTGTTGAATACTTTGCCATTTCTCCATATGATAGTAAGAAAGCTATAACCACAACCAGCTGTACACTTTTCACGTAGTGACTTGATTAAAAGTAAAAAAAAACACAAAAAAAAACAGACATAGTTTTTTTCACTCTTTCAAAGTTAATTTATTGTAAACAAACTGCACTTCCCATCTGAAATTAATCAGAATTCAGCGTTGTATACCACAATAGTTAGTTGTCAATCCCACTTGACCTATTTAGTACAAACATACGTAACAAGACAAAGCACAAAATCTCAAACAAAGTCCATCAATCAAAATTTGTAAATGCTTGTCCTTAATTGTATTGCTCATCCATGCCCTGATTTCAAGGGTGTTGTCACAGTGCACCTTTACAGGAGGTTTGTATTTCTTTGTTCACGGTCAGGTTACTCGCCTTCCGTATGAGGAGTTGGTTGGGCCCTTCATTTGTGGTTTTGATCATTTTCCAGGCATCATGGTGCATCAGGCCCTCCAGAGAACAGCCGTTGATTGATAGAACCTCATCACCAACTTCAATAAGCCCAGACAGCTCTGCAGCACCTCCTGTTGTAAAGGAGTAAAGCAATTCAGCTTAACTTAAAGATGCACAAAATTTCCTTAACACTATTGGTATTTCCAAAAGCCAGACAAAAAGAACCAAGGAAAAACAAAAAGGAAAAAAAGAAGGCACAACAGAATACTACCATGGCGATTTCCATTGAAGACCCAAAACATTATGAGCCTTGGCCTAATATGCTGACCCATCTGTAGCTGTCAAAACAGCATACAGGCCGCAATAGTGGTTTCAGACTCAAAACATCTGCAGCAGATCCTTTAAGTCCTGGAGGTTGGACGTTGGAGTTGTTGCAGTTCAGACTTGTTCCAGCAGATCCCAAACACCCTGTCACTGGTTCTTGGTTTGTCCCTCCTCGAACCATTGACAATACATATTCACTGCTGCATTCTCAAGCCTTGCTGTTTCCGAGATGCATAACCTAGTCATTTGACAATAATGATTTGGTCCTTGTCAAAGTT
>NW_007578047.1:442743-443733 GCF_000690725.1 Stegastes partitus | reverse complement strand
CAATTATTACACACTTCATCTGTGGATAATAATATTAACAATAACAACAACAACAACAACAACAACAATAATAATAATAATAATAATAATAAACACATGATCAAATCCAAGCTGAAATCAATGAAAGAAGAAAAGTGGAAAAATAAGACATTGCATGGCCAGTTTCCAAAGATCCTAGAAAAGCCTCATGTAGACAAAGTTACCACCAATAAATGGTTATCAAGCAATCTGAAAGGAGAAACAGAGGGGCTACTTGTAGCAGCTCAAGACCAGGCAATATACACCAGAAACGACCACAAAGTCATATGTGGCCAGCAAGTGGAGAGCAAATGCAGAATGTGTTCACAGATTGAAGAGACAGTGAACCATATTCTATCTGGTTGTGATTAGCTAAAACAGAGTACATCTCCAGGCACAATAAAGCTGCAGCATATCTCCACTGGAACATCTGTAAGGATCATGACATCGAGGACACAGGAAACTGTGATGTACAATAGAGACAACATCAACATCAGCATCATGCCAGTCAATACTGATAAAACTATAGCAGCAAACACACCAGACATCACCATTAAAGACTCAGTGAATTCCACCTGCAAACTGATTGATATGACTATTCCATCAGACAGAAACATAACACTAAAGGAAATAGAAAAGAAGTGCAAGTACAAAGATCTAAACCTAGAGAAACCGAGAATGTGGCAGATGAACACTGACGTGATCCCTGTGGCTGTTGGTGCGCTTACTACAAAAACGAAGGGGATGGTAGAAAACATGAAGAAAGTACCAGAGAGAGCTACAGTAACAGAGGGCCAAAAGATCAGTATGCTGGGATCTGCACCAGTCCTTGGGAAGGCCATCATTATATGAACAAAATTAATGGCCTGAGTGATTGATGCCCTGCTGCATGGTTTGAACTCGGCTGAGGCACAAAAAGAGCACCAGCAAAGACTATGACAGAAGAGACAATAATAATAATAATAATAATAA
>NW_007578047.1:433751-442602 GCF_000690725.1 Stegastes partitus | reverse complement strand
CTGGGATCTTTCTGCGTATCTTTCTGCGTGGAGTTTGCATGTTCTCCCCATGCAGCGTGGGTTCTCTCCGGGTTCTCCGGCTTCCTCCCACAAGTCCAAGAACATGTTGAGGTTAATTGGTGATTGTCCATAGGTGTGAATGTGAGTGTGCTTGGTTGTCTGTCTCTAAGTGTAGCCCTGTGATAGACTGGTTACCTCGGGTGCCGCGGGTTGCCGACCCCTAGTCTAGAATATACTGGATGTAAAGTGACTCATTGGTTTTCATAGTCAGTGTGTTGGGTTCTAGAGAATTGGGCAGGTGAAAGATCTGACCAACTTTGACAAGGACCAAATCACCGCCCCCCTGCGACCCTAGTGAGGATGGATGGATGGTTAATAATAATAATAATAATAATAATAATACATTTTATTTGTATAGCACATTTTAAAATCAGGCGACATCTCAAGGTGCTTCACAGGAAGAAGAAAAATAAAATGAAAATCTGAATATTTGAAATGATTTAAAAAATCTATAAAATACTCCAACAAAGCCCTATTTAAAACCAGAGTAGAATACATTAGTCTTTAGACTGTTTTTGAAGGCAGCAGGGGAGTCAGAGGCCCTGATGGAGCCTGGGAGCTGATTCCACAGGTCCCAGTCCCTGTATGGACAAGACCCGGTTCCCCATGGTTGTAGCTTCGTGCGAGGAATAGCTAGGGAGCTCTGGCTGCTAGACTGGATAGTCATAACGTTTATATACATAATGTTTCTGTGATGACCCTGGCTCCATCTATCAGTGTGTGTCCTGATGTGGTGACCGACTTTTTCCCCTGCTGCCAATCACCTGACAGATCTGATCAGATCAACCCTCCATTCTCCACCAGATCATTCTTCCTACTTCAGAGACGTATTGTCTTGGCAAGCCACTGCTTAGTTTCAGTTTTGTGGTGTTCAAATCTAACCTTTAATCTTCTTTGTGCATCAAGTTCCAGATTTTTGCTGACACCATGACCAAGCCATCTACATCCTACTCCAGATTCTCAACGTTCAGGTCCCCAGCCTCACAGCTGCCTCTGACAACTTGTCTCTAATCATCTGCCATCTTTGCATCCCTTTCCAGTGTGTTCAGCCACACCTGCACTCCTACACCACCGCTAGCTGTGACATTTTCCTCTAGACCAGGGGTCTCAAACTCAACTTACATGAGGGCTGCTAGCAGTAGTGCCTGGGTGAGGCTGGGCCGCAATCAAGAATTCCACCAAAAAACATACAACTGATCAAACTTTTTTAATTCTAAAAACAAAATAAATAACTATTAACAAGTCAGAACATGAACTGTTCTTCAGAACATAGGCTTCTTCTACTTATTCCTAGTCCTTGCTGCCAGAGACTTGGCAGTGCTTCTTCTCACACAACTGAGCCACATCTGGCTTGAGAGAGGAAGCAACTTAAATCGTCAGCATGGCTTTAAGATGCTCATCTTTAAGTTTTGACCTGAACTTTGACTTGTTAAAGTTCATTGTGGAGAAGAGCTTTTCACACAAATAGGTGCTGCCAAAAATGCACATGATCCGCTTGAACATCCTAGAAAGCTCAGGGAAGGTTGGGGGCAATGCTTTCAAAAATTGTCCAGGCTTGTCTGTTTTTCCATTCACCTCCCTAAATTTTGCTTTGAGTTCAGAATTGCAATGCAGATCAATTAGCTCCATCTGAAGCACAGTGGGGGCATCTTCCACATCGAAGGAGAAGGGATAAGCAAAAATTTGAAAAGTGACTCTGTGTGTCTTGAAGTCTGCAAATCTGTGATCAGATTCTTCCTGTAGCTTTCCAATGGCATCAGCATGCTTTTCACCATGAAATGTTGTGCCAGAATCCATGAGTGCTTTGCATGCAGGAAAATGGCAGAGGTTTGTCTGGGAAAGCTGGGCTTTCCATAACACAAGGTTTCTGGAGAATGCTCTGACATTGTCATATGCAGCACTGACAAGTTGGCCCTGGGCCCGCGGGCCGCAAGTTTGAGACTCCTGCTCTAGACCTTGTTCTCTTAATTCACTAAAGACTTTTACAAAAAAACATTCTTAAATGTTTCTCGCTGTGTCGTGTGTTCTGCTGTTGAGTCCAGAAAATCCATTGCCCTTAACAGTTTTAGCTTATTAGTTGGGCTGCACAATTAATCATCAGGATATTGGCTTCCTGCAATCAAATTTGCATGTTCACACCAGATGCGAGTAAAATAATTCGCGCTAATGATTTACATGTAAAGTCAATGTGAAGACGCGACTAGACACGAGTAAACATCCCGTGGCGCGATTGACGCGAATTGAGCGAGTTATTCGCATGTATGATGTGATTCTAGACGCGCGTTTGAAGAGCAAGTTGAAAAATCTGAATTTTTGCGATCTGACACGCCGCGATGACCAATCAACGTTGAGATTCTCTGGTGACATCAACAACATGATTCATTCATTTTTTACAACTACACCGTGATTACTGATTAATTTACTCACCCCAGGAGATAAGTAGCCACATTACTGGCTAAGGCAGATCTCAGTGCTCAGCAGACTGGCTGTCCCTCTCCTCCAGATCACACACAAGAATGCTACTCTTCAACTTAGCAAGCTAGCGAGCCGAGTTGCTAGCTATCGCAATGCTAGCAGGATAAACCTCTGCTGGCTCCTCATCACTGTGGTCAGCGTACTCCTGCTGGCGGCCGCTCGTCCGTGTTGTTGTATGTGGCACGGAAAAAAAACATCACTCTCTATCTCAGCGAGCGCCTGTAGTTAGTATCCTGGAGGGATATCCTGGTACCGATCCTCTCCAACAGGTAGTCAAACTGGGTCCGGATCAGCCAAGAACAGTGCTGGAAGCGGCCGTCATCCAGGCACAGCTCCTGGATAAGGTGGGGGAACTCCCTGAGCTGTGTGCGTCTCTGGGGGGTCACATGGATCCGGCGTCTGGATCATGTCATTCGCGCGAATGACTTGAATTCAGACACAAATCTTGACACACGAATGATGCGACTTATAGGCGCGAATGAAGCGAGTAAACTCAATTGAAGAGTCTTTCTTTGGTGAGAAAATTATTAAATGGTACTAATTTAACTACTGTCACAATTTTGAGTAGCACTTCAGGATTTTGTGAGTCCCATGAAATTTTAAAAGAAGTTGCGATGTTTATTTTTTCAAGAAACCCATGACATGGACTGGGAGGGTTAGGTGACTTGGCATGGAATGAAAATTAAGTGTTTTATTTCCGTTTGTGTTACCATCTGTTTGTTAAAATAAATGAAGTTAGCATGGATGTTGATACAAAAAAGGCATCATGACACACCTGAGAGTGCTGGCACCCAATACCTGGTCAAGTGGAGTAACAGAGGAAAGTTAAGTTGAGTCAATGTGGTTCAGGGGCCTGTACTATGAATTAAGTTCCTTATATCCACAATGTCTTTTTTATTATTTAGCTTTCCTAAACCTAGCAATCACAGTGATGCCAAGCAGTAACACAAAGCTGGTCATCAGCTCATTAAGTCAATCAAGGATTTGTGAGTCTAACTGTTAGTGTGTTCACATAAAACCTGCTATGTTGGTGTGCACCAAATGTCCAATTGCAAACATGAATGGTCCGCAGCCACATATTTTTCATATTTATCCCTCTATTAAGGCCTACATCCCTGTTTATGCTGGTAATCAAGGCATTGTGTTTGTTGTGATCTAGTAGAACCTGGTGCAGCCAAAAGGTTTTTGTGATAGTCATTACAAAAGATTAAAAATATCAATCAGGATTTTCTTGCAAGCTCTACCTTTACTATGATACTGTTATAAAATGTTTGCATGATTAAGTGCGTGTCTGAATAGAAAAACTTTGTGAGGGCAAAGTTGACCTTAAACAGGAGGATCACAGTTATAATCAAACCCGATGCAAATATAGCTACAAGCCACTATGATGTCACTCAGTAGGACTGTAGATCGGTAATTACTGTTAACATATTCTTAGTTAGAGACAAAGGTTACCTTTAAAGATACGTTTGACGATGAAAGGCCCGTCTCCGTGGCGTGAGTACTTCCCCCCCTCCAGACTGAAGCCCAGGCCAGCAGATGTCTTCTGAAGCTCCACTGTTAAAACACCATCCGGACCTACATCCACCACTAATAAGCATTCAACAACCACAATTTTACAAGTTAAATAAATACACAGGTCATGTATGAGAACTTATTCATGGAACCAAGGGCAGGTAACACTGAAACAGCAAGGGCAGTTCATAAGGATAATGCTTCCGTTGGAAACAGTGAAATGGTCTACAGGAGCTACAGTGGTGAAGTGATGATGCAAGTAGATCAGAGTGTGTTGAATTTGGCTGCATAGTTAACAATATAATAGGAAAATGAGAGGAAGCTCTATTGCTAGAGGACAAACTGCTTTACCCTCATGAATACGAGCAGTTTGGTCACTGTAGTTTGAGATGCAAGTATAAGCTTCAACCACTTACCTGCTCCAGCTTCCAAAATCTTCTTGGTGGCAGAACACATACTCTTTGGCTGGACAGCAGAGTCTTGTCTGTCAGAGATACTTTGTTCACTGTCCTTGTTTCTCAAAATGATTACTACGGCTTCATTAGACAGTCTGGCTTGATGTAGGCAAGAGACAGCCTCTCCATGGGTTTTACCCTGCAGACCTGTGCCATTTATAGATAAAATTCTGTCACCTCGCTGAATTGTGCCTTCAAGAGTAGCTGCACCTTTGGTGAAGACCCGATGAACCTGTACACAAAAGTTCATGTTACAGCATTTCCACCAGCACTATTCGCAAGAACTACTAAAACGTGGCCAGCTTTTTCTCCATTTTTTCTCTCTCATTGTAACAACTATATATCATTCATTCAGGTATTATTATTACCTCTGCCAAGGAGGTTATGTTTTAGCCGGTGTTTGTCTGTTTGTGTGTCTGCTAGCAAGATAACTTGAAAAGTTATAAACAGATTTTCATGAATATTTCAGGAAATGTTGATAATGGCACAATGAACAGATGATTAAATTTTAGTGATGTTCTGGCTTACTGTCTGGTTATTTTCTCATAAAAACATTAAATGCTGTTAAGTGTCAGTCGTTCATGCTGTCGTTCTGCCATTTGTCCACTAGATGGAGCTCTGACTCCATTCAATCCTTCAGTCCTCACCGCTGTCTTCTCAGTAGTACAGGACTAAGCTACAGCCAGGCAGCATTACAGGAGTGGGCTGGGCGGAGCAACTGACAGATAAGTTCAGAACTACATTGTGACATTAACAATGACTCAACTTGTCTCCTGTTTCACTTTAACTCTCTTTGCCATGTCGGTCATGCTTGTCATTTACGTTGCATTGCTAAAGTTGTGCTCACCTAGCTTAACTTACTGCCTGCCTGTTCATGCTAGCAATAGCTTCACTATAGTTATGCCAACCTAGCATAGCGTTAGCTAACAGCTTCAAAGCCAGTAAGTAACTGCAGAAATAATACAAGTGTACAAAATATTTGAGAGTACAAAACGACGTCAGCTGGTTATTAATGATATCAATGTCAGTTCAAATGCTAAAGCTATGTTTTGATTCTTCATGAATCTGCTAATGTAGACAAAATGAATGCAGGACTTTAACATTGGCTGGAAATCACAATATGGTGGAAATGAGCTGCTTGGCAGAGGTCTGCGCTCTCCGAGTGCTTTTCTAGTTTTGACATACAATACTTTGTGGAGTATCCCTATAGCTCACCTAGCTGAGCGGGCAACCCATGAACAGGGGCTACAGTTCCTCAATGCAGTGGTCATGGGTTTGACTCCTGCTTACAACCATTTGCTGCAGGTCTCTCCCTATTCTTCTCCCCCCTTTCCTGTCTATCTCTACTGCTCTAAATAAAGGCAAAAAGCCCCCCCAAAAAACAAAAAACAAAAACAACAAATATATATATATATGTGTGTGTGTGTGTGTGTGTGTATGTATATATATATATAAATATAAACAGAAATACAATACTGTCAATATTCAATGAAAACACACATTTTTTCAGAAAGGCATTTCTTAAATGCTGGTGCTATACCATGTATATTTATGAAACCAGCATGCTGATTTGACACAGATAGCTTTTGACAAGGCATTTTTATCTTCAGCCAACTTTTTACAAAGATTAACGAGTGGCTGAGATATGGTGAACGACAAGTTGTGTTCTGCAATGAACATGAACATGAATATTTTTAAATCTCAAACCCGGTCAGTCATTGATGCCGGTATCTCAGTGGTGGCTGCTGCTCCCGGCAGACGAGTTGTGAGTTTCAGAGCAGACAGCAGCTCGTTTCAGATTAACTGGTGATCAAATTAACTGGTGATATTCAGTAAGCGAGGCAGCTGTTGGTGATAATCACCAGTTGAACTCGTATTTTTACATCTGGACTACATAGTTTCGAATCCTCTCACCGGACTTGAAAAATATGTGTTTTTTATTTTGGCCAGCACATTTGGTTTTGCTGTCTGTAGATGATATTGACATGGACATAGACTTCAACGTTTACTTTTGTTGGCGAGGTCTTCTTTATGTCGTATCTTTATCTTAACTCACAGACAGGTCTGGTCAGGACAGACCTACAAACGGATCATCTTGAGGGTAAATACAGCAACCATCTCCAGTTAAACTGGAATACCTTCTTTCTGTCGTGTGATACTTTTGATGATTGTGAATTTAAATAAGCCAGTGTAGCACAATGTGATCTAAATCTGCCAATATTATATCAATGTATTGATGTTATACTTAAGCACTTGGCATTCTATTTTCACACAATATAGTAGCCTTCATGTCAAAATAACGTGCACATTTGTGTTGGTCTACTGTCTCTTTCTTTCGTACAAACATGTCTTCATAGTAATCAGTGAGCTATCACAGCTCCAGCGGTTCCGATTGCGCTAACATAGCTTCTTTAGTGGAGCCCGACAGCGTCTGACTTTTAGAAGGTTTTAGAAGGCTGTTATTTCCAGATATTTTTGTCAAAAGCAAAAAGAAAAGGACAGCAGAAATCGTACTTTTAGAGACTAACTTGTCAAATCGTTTATTTCCTGGTCAGTCGGTAAGGGGTCCTGAAAAGCCACGCCTACAAAACATCTGTCTCAGAAATGCTGGTATCACCAGTTATTAGGATCACCAGTTAATCTGGAACGAGCTCTGTTGCCAGGGTCTGACTCATGATCTGACCATATTTTTTTGCTGCTAGTTGTGTACATGAGCTTTTTTGAGCAGATGGTACAGAAGCAAGCACCTGGCTCCTTTCATTTTTTGCACCAGCAACCAAAGGGCTTGCCGTATCTGCTTAACTCTGCCAACCACGCCCAGCACCATTTATTTTTAATTCCTTAATCAATGAAGACGTCTTCACTGACTTCGAGAATCTGTTCTCCATACTCCTGATAACAGCGTACAGAACTCTGTGAAACTCCAACAACTGCAGCTGGATCTCAATGTCTTTCTAAGACCCTGCCCCACTCTACTTCCCATTGGCTAGAGATATTAGTTTGGTTGAGAGTAAAAGCTGCGTTCACCTCATTGTATTGGTAGACGAACTCCATTGCTAACGTAGTCCACCTTTTTTGTCAGAGCCAAACGCTGCACACCAGAAATCCGGCACGGTGCCAGAATACTTTAAGCCATGTGTATTATATAGACTGCCCTCTCTCTGCACAAAATGACTTTAAAGTAACAAGTAAATTCTGTGAAATTCAGTGAAACAGTCAGTTTTAGGCTGTCAAGGACATTTGTGCTGAAAATAGTATATAAAAACTATTTTCAACCTTGCTGTCGTAAGATTTTTAGCTCACCAACACTCTTTGTGTCATTAAAGTTTTTTAAGAGTCTGAGACACAAAATAACAATGGCATTCCTGATAATGTGACCGATCTTGCATAAACAGGCTACTGAGTTAATTAACAGACCTATCTCATGCGTCAGACCGGAGGCTGCAGATTTATTAGTATACCAGCCAAAAGTAGGGACACATCCACTCATTCAAGGGTTTTCCATTAGTTTGATTATATTCCACATTGTAGAACTAAACTGAAGCACCAACTAAAATGTAACAAAGAAAAATCAATAATATCCATTGTGAGGGATTCAGCAGGGAGGCTAATGTTCTCACCCTAAGACATCAACAACACTTTTCAATTATTTTACAGTAAACCATACAGTTGTCATCATGAACCGGATGCATTAGAAATCGATTCATTTGTAGACATTCTCAACCTTCCCAAAATTACAACTGATCAAGCCAACACCCTGGACAAACCACTCACACAAGATGAATACTTTAAAGCACTTAACCAAATGCCTAACAATAAAGCACCTGGTCCAGACGGCCTCCCTGCTGAATTTTTTAAACATTTCTGGAACACTATTTCACCACTATTTATGAAAATGCGCCAAGAAATCAAACATACCTCCAAAGTTTCCCAACATATGAATACCGCTCTCTTCTCATTGCTGCCAAAGTCAGGCAAAGAGCCGACCCAATGCTCCAGTTACTGGCCGCGATCACTAATCAACACAGGCGTCAAAATAATTAGCAAAGCCCTCACCCTCCGTATTGAAAAAGTACTCCCTCATATAATACATCCTGATCAAACCGGTTTCATTAAAGGATTTCTGGATTCAACAATCTCAAAACCATTATTACCTCCCTTGACGCCGAAAAAGCCTTCGATAGAGTCAATCATACATTTCTTATTTCAACAAAACAAAAATTTTGTTTTGGAGAATCATTTATACACTGGATTAAAACATTATACTCTTCACCCATGGCCACTGTCATCACCAATGAAATAATATCCAAACCATTCCCCCTACATAGAGGAACAAGACAGGGATG
>NW_007578047.1:432372-433556 GCF_000690725.1 Stegastes partitus | reverse complement strand
AAACTCCACGCAGAAAGATTCTGGTGCCCCCACCGGACGCGAACCGGCAACCTTCTTGCTGCGAGGCAACAGTGCTACCAACTGCGCCACCCTGCAGCGGATGCCCACTCTCCCCATCACTATTTGCCATATTCATTGAACCTCTAGCAGTTGCAATACGCCAGAACCACAATATCCAAGGCATCCGTGTTTCCAATTATCATCACAAGATTAGTTTATATGCCATCATGCCATCATGCCACTGAGTGTGGGGGACTGGCTGCAACCCCACATGCACCCCCTCCCTTACCCGTTGGTAACATTAAATACTTAGGCATAAACATTTCCCCCAAACTGTTAGAGTTGTTCAAATTAAATTTCACCCCACTTCTCAAAACCATTGAAGATGACCTCAATTGTTGGATGAATTAACCACTTTCTATCACTGGTAGAATAGTCACAGTCAAAATGTCAAGACTACCTAAAATCAACTATCTTTTTACAATGATCCCAATCCAGCCCACTACCAACTGGTTTCAATCACTGGACTTCACAACACGCAAATTCTATTGGAAAAATAAAAAACCTCGGATCAAACTTGCAACATTACAAAAAAGCAAAACAACAGGCGGTCTAGAGGCACCTAATTTCCATTTCTACTTTCTGGCCAACCAATTACAGTACATTTATAAATGGATTCATTACACAACACAGCCTCATTTATGGACAGAACTAGAACAAGCACAATGGAAACCCATTTCAATATCCGATCTCCCTTTTCTCAACACCAATTTAAAACTACACAACACGTTCAATAATACAGTAATCTCGACGGCTCTGACAGCTTGGTGGAAAATCAATAGGCTCTTCAAATCCACATTAACCCCCTGCAAATACACCCCTACTTGGAACAATCCAAACATTACACAAAATAATTCACCCCTAGATTTCATCACCTGGAAAAAAAAAGGAATCACATACCTACACCACATCTTCCATAATAATAAACTAGTGTCATTTGAAAATCTTATTCACACTTATGGCATTGGGACTGACCAGTATCTTCAGTATTTTCAATTAAAATCAATTCTTCAAGCCAAAATCAACATAACTAATAATAACCTACATCCTCCAATACTGATAGAAGAATTAATAGAGATTAAAAGCACGAAGAAACTATTATCCAAATTATACAGACTTTTATT
>NW_007578047.1:420464-431292 GCF_000690725.1 Stegastes partitus | reverse complement strand
GAACTCTTGGCCATTCTTTCCTAGGCCAGTCCTTAAAAGAGACAGTTTTATCACAGCTTTTATGCTTTTTGACCTTGAAGAAACTTTCAAAATTCTTGTAATTTTCTGGACTGACCTTTATGTATTAAAGTAATGACAGAAATATGGATAACCATATTCTGTGAATAGAGCTACCTTGGTAAAAAATAACTGGTCTCAAACACATGACGGGTGTTGTATGTGTCCAGCGACTATGATATGTCATGCTGCCATATGTGTTACAAAAATGTAATAAAGTGAAGGAGAAGCTTTTCAAACAGTATAGAGCAGCTATAGACAACACATACTGCAAGAAAGTTTAATTTACTGATTCTACTGCTCTAACCACATTATACATATGGATATTTAATTTCAACAAATCTGTTGCCAGGAGAAAGCCAAATTAAGATGACAGGCTAAATGGCATTATAACATAATAAAATACTTTATGTTGTGACTTACATTATATGTAAGACTGAACATTTTAGATTTTGCTGCTCCCAGTAATAGTGTCATGACATACATTTTGACAGACGGCACTACACATTATGATTCCTGAGCTTCTACACTGTAGTTAGAGAGTGTAATACTGAGTAAGTTGTAGAGTCTACAACCTGTACTTACAGTTATTTCCTTCTGCTCAAGGTCGACTCCACCAGCAATACTGAAACCAAGGCCTGAGCCTTCGTCTTTACTCAGGACAACAAGATGAGTATTATTGTTGACCTGCAGAGTTCATATTGACAGACACAGTCAGTGGGACAAAAAAGTGAAAGTGGGACTGAAACAACATAGTCTACGGAAAATTCAGCAGTGTGTTGTTACCTCTGAGATTGCTTTAGTGTCCTGAAGCAGGGCAGACACACACGATTTAGCTGTCAGGGAAGACAACAGTGTTTGCAGCTTACTCTGACTCACTGAAAAAGTAGCCAGGTCCGTCAAACTGCAGACAAAAGGAGGAAAAATAAAGACATTTGCTCAATTTTTTATATCTTTTTGCCTTTATCCTTCTTTAGTGTAGTCTAGTGGACATGTTGACACATACAATAATATATTTATTACAAATGATGCATTCTTACTTTCATTACGAGTCCTTTTCATTAAAAAAGGAATATATAATAAATAAGCACAATATTGCATGGATAAAGACTCGCTGCAGCTGGGGAAACCAAAAGCCAGCCTATTACCCACTTCGTATAAGCTACAAAGAAGTGTTGCTATTTGTGTTCAGCCATTCAGTCCTTTTTGGTGTTCCAAGTTAGATTGTGTGCAATGTATGTGCTGCAAGCTTAAGCTGTGGTGCTAACTCTACTGTGTAGTTTCTGTGATAGTGTTCAGCTTGGTTTAGGTTCATATCATTAACAACCATGTGACAGTTGTTTACAGTCAACCTTCAAATAAGTTTCACTCGATCATACAGATATTTTTAGTTATTATACATGAACATGTAATTTCAGCAATATGTGACAGTGGGTAGAATCCTCAGGTCTTTTTTGTGTAAAAGTTATTCCAAAGTTCCACAAAAGCCAATAGCCTATCAAAGTCTGAGTTAGATCAATAACTCTACATGTAAGATATGCATTATTGTGATGAAGCTTTTACTCGAGACTTAAAAAATGTGAGGTCGTGCGGGTGGTGCCTGATGCATCCCTGTTCTGAAAACTCTGGTACTGTAGATACTGTATACTGCAAAGATTATCCAGCACTACAAACCCATTGCACGCAGACTGCTAATGATACTAGACCTGACAGTTAACACCTCATGTATGCAACGGAGTCCTCCTAACCAAGCGGACTAGAAAAGTACTCTATCCCCAAACATTTAGGAGTCATACTCACACTGTTATTATGGGTTTTGAGGACATGAAATGATTAGGCCAATTTGTTCAGAGTGTCTATGTGGGAGAGGAGAGGCCAGTGCCACAGAGCAACACAGTTATTGTGTGCCAGTTTTATTAAAAGGTTTACCTCTGGTCTGTGAATCTGCTTAATCCAGTCTTTGTTACTTATTTGTGTAATCTGGTTCACAACAATACCCTCTATTAGACTGCAAGACATGCAGTACATAGCCAAGAAAATCCTGAAGTGCTTACATAGCTGGTTCACAATTTGTGTTCAAACACATGCACAACAGCTCATCTGCTGTGGCACTTAGTTTTACTATATCCAGCTTGGACCTACTGAAGGACTTAATCACTGACAAAAGAAAAGGAGAATGATGAAGCTTCATAAAAACCCCAAGCATTATTCTGCAAAACCCATCTTAACCAATCTCTCAGAAAATGTTCAGTATATGAGCATGCTCGTATACCAATCCAACTAAAAATTTAACACTCATGACTGTGTGTGTGGTTAGATGACGTTTGACTGACATGGGCCTCACAACATGAGCATGCAGCCATCTTTCATAGCAAGAAGCTAGTTGAACAAATTGGGGTTTGGAACATTAACAAATGAAGTTGAATACTTTGGTAACAGCCATAATGTCATGAGACAAATGCAAAAAAAAAAACAAAAAACAACAACCCTGAAAACATTTAGCTAAGAAAGTTTTTATGTTTGTAAGTTCAATTTGTTAGAGGACAAAATATTATGTTTAGGCGAACTATTAACATCATGTGAATAAGTCCAACTCAGCAAATGAACTGAATGTGATTAAGAGGAAGAGTCCAGGAACAGAATTGTGTAAAAAGGTGAATCTGCCCATCAGCTTGTGTGTCAAAATAAGAGATGTGAACTGTTTAAAGGAATGCTTAACTGAATAATCCCTTTCTCAGCTCAGAGACAGGAAATAACTGGGCTTCATCATCATTACAATTTGTCACCCCAGCCTCACTGAATTAACATAGTGTACATTGGATCACTGTTTGCTTTGTCTCTGCTGAGAACCACTGGAACATGTCCTTGTAACTCATTGTAACACTCACAGAACAAAATCAAATCAAAGGAATAAATGTGTTTTAAGTCAATATTGGAAGCTACCTTTTTATCTTTCTTCTTATATAGGACTTTTTCAAATAAAGTTCACTATTTGTGAACTTTACATTGTGATTAGTTCTGCAAAACTACATAATTATTAGCATGTCTATCTGTTGTAGCATAATTGCCCTCAGCCCCATTGCCCAACTGGGACATCCTTTTCAGTGAGATACACAATTTGCTTGAAATATAAAGGAATGAAAATGAGGCCATTTTAATTGAACTACCCACCTGATGGACCAACTAGACTGTCGATAGGTCTCTGGGGTTCCCTGAGGAGTCTCTCCAGTGGGTCCAATATCACCTCTTCTGACCCTGTTCATATGCACATTCGTTGGGGCTGCAGAGCATGGAAAACTTTCAGTCACTGCAGCTTTCGTAAGTGTTGTGGAGTGGATGTCAGGTTCTGTTTTATCTACAGCTGTACCACGTCCTCTGTTGAAGTCCTTTGTGCATAGTTTTTCCAATTCAGGCATACTGAGAGCCCTGAGTTTCCGTAACCTGCAGTGGGGAAGTCTGCTGTTTTTCCTCTGAAGCACAGGAGGGGTCTGTGTTGCAATCCCATCCACAGCTCTTTGAACATCAGGCTCAGGAGATTTACCAAGAAGAGGTGAGAATGGTCTGACAGGAATTAAGTTCTCCACATAAGAGCTAAAACTCCTTGGTTGTTCTTGGCAGTCAACAGAGTTAACCAAGCCCATATAACCAGCAATTCTTTGGTTAAGCGAGGCTCTATATGCCAGGGCATAAGACTGAATGTCATTGTTCCTCGCCACAGGTTTGTCAAAGTTAGCCAAGTTTTCAAAAGATTTTATTTTATGCCGAACAGAAAAGGGGTTGTAGTCCATAGACAAGGTAGTATCTGTGGAGAGACTTCGCCTTTTCATTGTCTTAAGATATAATCTGGATGTGCTGGACTTTAGGGTCTCATTTGTCTCCGCGATAGGACTTGTTTTTAAGCCATTACTTGTCGTTGAAGGAGCTGCTTTACTCGAACACAGAGAATTCAACACTATGCTACTGACCATGCCATTTGTTTTCTTTGCTGATGAAATGGTAGGAGAAAGTGTAAATGCTGATCCTGCATTTGAATTGCTTTTAGGATCTTTAGTGTCTTTTGAAATCACTGTTTCACTGTGTGTCATAGCTGGCAATGATGATCCAGATATGGAAGACAGTTGAACTTTTATAAATGTTCTCTGAGTAACAGGTGGGTGTGATTGGTCCAGTGATTTGGCTGCTACTTTGGAAGCTAAATGGATGTCCTTCTCATTGGCCAGTTGAACAGTTTGTAGTATGCCCCCTGAATTTCCATACTCAGATGTAATTTGCCTTCTGTCTTTTACTCTGGACAAAGAAAGACAGATGTTCGTATCAGGCTGGTCAGTGGTCTTCAAAAAGCTAGGCATGGCTACCACTGGTAGTAATGTTGATGACTGTTTCAGGGAAGAAGTGACATTTGAAGAAACTAGACTTTCACAAGGTTTTTGAAAAAGTTCCTCCTGTTGTTGGTTCTTACTCCTAATATGTAAGCCCTTCAGTTTGGGTGGACCACTTTCAGCCATTAGTTGAAAGTTACTACTCCACACAGGACCATCTGAATTATCAAGGACTTTTTGGGCAGAGGTCTTCTTTAGTGAGGAACTCGCACTGTGGTTTGAATTAGTTGTACACTCTAAGACTTTTTGTTTTGTTTTCATTGATGCTGACACTCCTGTATCTGATCTGCCACCTGAACCAGATGTCTCAGATGCTAATGAAAGTGTTTGTGTATTAAAATGCTTTAATAAATCTGAGCTCTGCAAGGCATTTGTAAGCACATCTGCAGTAGCATCACAAGTATCTGGTGGGGAGTGGCTCCTGTAAGTATTTAGATTTCTAGGGCTGGATGCCAGACATGCTATGAATGTGGCACTATTACTGGAACACCCTGTAGTTGGCACAGGGAATGTACTGTTGGAGGACTGGCATGGCTGTTGTGCGGAGGAGACCTCTGATAAATGGGAAAGCTGTGAGCAATGGGTTGTTATAGCGTTTCCTTTTTTTGTCAGTGAGACATCAGAGGAGTCCTGTAACGCATCTGAGGTATGGTCCAGTGTTTTATCTTGATTGTGGACATGCTGAAAAGATAAACACCCATGTGGTGACTCATTTAAATTAGAGCGTTGACTGGCACCAGGTTGCTGGGCATCACAGGAATAAAACACCACTTCCTTCTCATCAGAGAGGGGTTCATGTAGACTACTATCACCCATCTTATGCAGAGTTAGACAGCTGTCAGTGGTGGAGTCACTGTTTGAATTGTCATCTGCAATACGGTACATATGTTTAAAACCAGCACCAGGCCTTTCCAGGCAAGATTCAGAGTTATTTTCCTTTTGTTGGTCCACAACGTTCTCCATAGGGCTGATGATGCCCTTTTCCTTCCTTGCCTCTGCGATAGCACAATCCAGGACCCTGGACTGCACTTGATCCTCCTCAGAAAGGACAACAGTATATTGGCTTGAACAGTGGGATACTGGTTCATCAGGTAGTGTTTTCAACGGGGATTTGATGTCTGTATTTATGTCATAGCAGGGGCTCACTTCTGATAAAATGTCATCTATATTGGTGATGGGTATCTGAAAGTCGCAGTCTGTTTGTGTTCTGTGGCTGGAATTCTCCAAATTTTCACTTGTTACTTGTCCTTCATCAGAAGTCCCCTGAAAATATTTTTCTGGGTTCAGCCTGGTGACTTCGTCACTGCTCCCTGATGACATTATCAAACTGGACAGTCGATCTACAGCTGGGACCAGAGATGAAAAGTGAGAAGTTTAGTTAGGACAGAATAAGAGAGAGATGACAAGAGTTCATTTACATGTTTTGACACTAAATAAAATATAAGATAAAAAAAAAGCATTTTTTTGTTTTTAAAAACAAAAATTTCTCCTTCTTCCTTTAAAAAAAAATAAAATCTTGTAGCACAGTGAGGTTATATACATGCCATGTCATATAACAATGCTTCTTCAATTATGAATTATCAATCTGATCAGTCTGAGGGTCTTTGCTAACTACATTACACTGAACAGTGAAACTTTGCAACATCCACAGCATTCCTAAAATCTGGCAGTCAAATGCTGTATCATAGTTTGTAGTTGTGGCTTACGTCCAGGTCACTCACAATATCAAATTTGTTTAAATATACATTAAAATGATGTTTTTAGCTCACTAAAGGGCAGTGAGGCATCTACATGAAAAACAAACAAATGCAAGCAAAGTCAAAACCTTGTTATGAGAAGGCTGATTTCTAATTTTCAATTACAAACAAATTAATTTTATCAGATCAGTCCAAATACTGTTGAAATCACAAACTGAAATAAGTTTGAAAATAATACATCTTTAGCTAGCTCTGCAACTAGAGCTCAGGCCAAATAAAAGTTAATAATTGATTACATTTTAACATACTTAGAAGCAATAACTATACATGCAGCCATATTGTAGAGCACAAAATCACTTATTCATCAGAGGTGCTAGATTATGTTAGATAATTTCTAGTCTCATAAACAAAGACTAAGAGTAAGTATTAATACATCTATGGCTCAGCAGACAGAAGAGAATTGACTGATTTTCTCCCACAAAAATTAGGTACATTTACATTTTTATTCAGCGTGCAAAAAGACTTAACTAAAGACATTGCTGTGATTGGTCCAGGATATCATCTGAGAAGTTTCTCTATTCCTGTCATGAAAGGGAAATGTAGAAAGAAGACTATAGGACTTACAGTAAAGAACAAAAGCTTACAGGCACTTGTAAAGACCATGAATATCATGGCAGTTTTGAGTTGACTCCTACTACTGAAAGGTAGCAGACTTGCATGAATGACACAGTTACAGAAGACACCATTTGCATGGAGGGTTAACAACCCTCTGTGCAGGGCGCCTCTGTAGCTCACCTGGTTGAGCGGCGACCCATGAACAGGGGCTATAGTTCCCCGATGCAGCGGTCGTGGGTTCACAACCTTTTGCTGCAGGTCTCTCCCCATTCTTCTTCCCCCTTTCCTGTCTATCTACTGCGCTAAATAAAAGTAAAAAGCCCAAAAAAAAAAAAAAAAAAAAACTTCTGTGCAGATAGGGGCAGTGCTCTATTTGGCAAAACCTGAGGTGGTGGGGTATGCATTTATATGTATTATAAAAAATGGTGCAGAAAGGCAAACAGGACTTATTCACACTGGTCTTCGGACACTGAGCTTTTGGTTGAGGTGCGGATAGCAGGATAGCAGATTCTTCATCATTGACTATATCAATGATTTGCAAACAACATGTGGTGGTATTCATTGTTGCTGGGGACTTTAACCGGGCAAATATGAAGAAAGTTTCCCCCCCATTTTTTCCAACATGTGGATTTTGCTACAAGGGAAGCCAACACACAAGATCATGCCTACAAAGCATACAAAACATTCAAAGCAGTCCTGCGTCCCTATCTTGGCTCATCTGATCACATCTTGGGGATGTTAATACCAGACCTCTGCTCCCCAGTACAAAGCCCCCCTCAAAGGAGGTGGGGAGGCTGGAGGGAGCCATGTCAGCACTGCAGGACTGCTTTAATTGCACTGACTGGTCTGCTTTTTGGGAGGCTTCCACCAAAGATCACACCTTAGAGGTGTATGCTGAGGTTGTATCCGACTACATTCATAAATGCATGGAGGATGTCTGTGTCAATAAGAACATCAGAGTCCAGGCAAATCAAAAACCTTGGATGACCTCTGAGGGTGAAACCATGTTGAAAGTAGGGAATTCTGCTTTTAAATCTGGCAAAACAACTGCCCTCAGGTTTGCAAGAGCCAGCTATCGCAGTGGCACAGAAAGCATATGAACATAATATTCAGAGGCACTTCCAAGAACATGGAGACATTAAGAGACTGTGGAAGGAAATTTAATTAGTCACAGATTGCAGCAACAGCCCTGACTTCTTCAGTGACTTTAGTAATTACATTGCTCTATTTGAGGTGCTTAACAGTGCGCCAGCATTAACAGCCACTATGCATCTTGACGACCAGGTGTCAAGTCATGACTCAGCTGTTGTCTACTGGATCCTGCGGAAATTCATTCATGGAAAGCTGCAGATCTTGACAAGGTACCAGGCTGTTCGCTTAGACAGTGCGCAGACCTACTGGCTCATGTCCTTACAAACATATTCAACATCTCTCTACATCTCTAATCATGCTTCAAAACCTCAGCTATTATCACAGTTCCAAAAAAATCTACAGTCACTTGCCAAAAAGACTATCATCCAGTAGCACTTACCCCCGCAATATTGAAGTGCTTTGAAAGGCTAGTCAAGGATTGTATCACATCTGTCCATCACCTTAAAAACAAGGATGCACTTGTACAAATGCTGTTTGTTGACTTTGGCTCGGCATTCAATACAACAATCCCCCCATCATCTGGTTTGCAAACTGGGCCCTCTGGGGCTAAGCACTCCCCTGTGCAACTGGATATTGGACTTTGTCACAGGTAGGCTTCAATGTATATGGGCAGGAAATAACACATCAACCACCAATTCTTCATGATAGGCTCCAGCCTCCCACAACCCTAGATAGGATTAAGCGGTGTATGTATAATGGATAATGGGCCATCTAACCTGGTATCTGCACATTTCCTCTCTTGTCAGAAGAGCTCACCAGAGCCTTCATTTCTTGCAGCGATTCAAGAGGTCAAATCTCCGTCCATCAATCCTCAATACATTTCGAAAGAGTGTGTTGACCAGAGGCATCTCTCTCTGGTATGGTAACTGCAATGCCTCAGACAGGCCTTGAGGAGAGTGGTGAGGTCAGCTTAAAGAACGATTGGGGCCTCACTGCTACCTGTTGAGGACCTGGACAAAAAATGCTGCCTGTCAAAAGGCATCAGCATCATCAGTGACTTGACTCAACCCTGCCATCACCATCCTGCACTCAGACACGAGATACTGTAGCTCGCAAAGCAGAACTGTCAAATTAAGCAAGAACGTCTGCCTGACTCTTATCAGACTTCTGAATAAAATGATGCACCACCCCCGGTTATGGGTGCACCCATAGACTCATTGCATCCACAGTCTGTGACTCGGACCTGAGTAATTCTATTCTTTTTATGAGTAATACAATTTATTTATTTATCACATATAATCATATTTTTACCTACACAGTTAACTAGTTTTACTACCTGTTTTTTTGGTGTTTTTCTTGTAATTCAGTTGCATTGAAATCAATTTGCATCTCCTGATGTATAGCTTGACTGACAAAAAAAGAACTCTTAAATCTTAAATCATCAGCCAGAAGGTTGGGTTTTGGACACAGGTGGGCGTTCTAACAAGACAATAACCTGAAACACAAATCAAAAGCAGTAAGGAACTAGCTAATTCAGGCTAGAATTAAGGTTTCAGAAGAATCTGTTGACTATGTTGGGAACGAGTCTGTCAGACAGCCAATAAATTTACTTGAATTGCACCAATTCTGTCAAGAACAGCGATCAAAGCTACAACAAGAAACTTGTGGATGGCTACCAAAATCACCATAGAAGTGAAAGTCTACTAAGTGTATCAATAGGCCTTATTTCAATTGGCTCAGAGAAGTCAGCTGCTCTAGTCAATTGTGATCACTCAGAGGAAAGTATGAAGTCATACCACAAAGAAAATTTGATTAATACAGCTTTTGACATTACCAAAAGAAGCTTATATAAGTTGCTGTATGTATATTTTTGACCCAGCAGTTTTTGTCATATTTCCAAAAGGCCTGTAGAAAAAAACATTTTAAAAAACTAACAAACAAAGCTGTATGTTTTAATCATTCCATTATAGAAAATTAGTAGCTGAAGAGTCATTGGAAACGCAAGACTGCCATAGTATACATGGTCAAAAGTGTTTGTAAGCTTTTGATAATGACTGTATGTTTTCACCAACGACACAAGTTGACGAGTTAATAAATTTTCAACATGGAAAAGCTAGTTGGAAGACGGGAACATTTATTTGATTTAACTATATCAACCTGTTCCTCAAACTAATGACATGGAGATATAACGTCTGTGTTTTAGTGACCAAGAAACAGCAATGTCTATGCTAAATAAAGATTTACACTACTGCTCTATAATAGGACTAAAGTGAGACACTGACAGTGCAAAGGGAGTTAAGCTACAGGGTAAGTCTAGCATTGCAACTAAAGGCAAACTATGCTGTATACAATAATCACCATAGATAGAAAGCCAGATGCTTGCAGGTTGCTTTGGGGAAGTGAGTGAGGGAAGGTTGGTCCTACATCTTAGGTCAGCATAAAAGGGAAAGACATGGTGGTCTATTTAAAGGTATACAGAGCAGCATCCTGCCCCAGTGCTTTAAAAAAACAAGTGAAAAGAAGCATAAATGTACACCACTATACTACATATAGCTAAGGTGCAAGGGTTAAGAAAACAGCACTGATTAACATTGGAGACTACATAAATATAACATTATGAAGTTCAACTGAATTATGAATGCTCATCTGTTTTTGCAGTCATATACTGTCTGTCTTTTTCACTGAGAAGAGGAGAAAGTTAAAAATGCCTCTGATGGTGTTCCTGTATTCATGCCTATTCCCAGCCACCTGAAGAGAAAAAACTTGTTGTTGAGGAAAATGAAACCTTCTGATGGCTGGTCTGTGCCTATGGATGAGTGTGATCCCAGTTATGTCACGAAATTACAAGAAATCAGTTTGCAGCTCTAATCAAAATTGTTGTCATGTAAGACTTTATTTATCTATCTATCTATCTATCTATCTATCTATCTATCTATCTATCTATCTATCTATCTATCTATCTATCTATCTATCTATCTATCTATCTAT
>NW_007578047.1:365133-420414 GCF_000690725.1 Stegastes partitus | reverse complement strand
CTATCTATCTATCCTTAAGTCAGCTGGAGGAAAAGAGAGGCCAAGTGGAGCAAACAGGCAGCACTCAACAGGGTAAGAAAAGCAAATTCCGCATGCAAAATAATAATAATAATTTTGTATTAGAGGCATTATTCTCTGTGACTCCATAGCAATGCACACAAGCAAGTTATTATATGTATTTTCTTAACCCACTGCGACCTGACATTACAATGGTAGCTGAGTGAAATAGCTGCAAAGTCCCCCCGAATCCCAGGATTAACTAGCAATGTGGGTATTTGCTGGAGGTGACTTGCTGTGTTTACTTTGGTCTGATGGAGACATAAAGGATTTAAAAGAATTATTGAAGTCATTGTTATCTGGAAAGCCGTAAGAGGCTCATGTATTTTGACCCTAAGACAGTCGTGACTCGATAATCCGACACGAACTGTAAAACCTTCTTTTATGTCGGAGAGCAAGGCTGTTGTCAAGACGGAGGTCAACATACAAGGAGGGCTTGATGCTTGAAGTATAATTTATTGTTAATATTTATTGTTTATAGTTTTTATAATAACTAGCGTATTGTTAGAACACTTCGCATTGTTGGATTTCACACCTAATTGACCAGTGCGCATGTGCACGTTCCGGCCACTTCCACCCCGGGGGTGCGCTCCGACGGGTTGGAAGTGGCCGGAATGCACAGGCAGTACCTGGCTGCTGATGCCAGTTTAGAATAGCGGTCACAGTTCTGTTTCCACCATCAGTGGCGGTGGCGGCAGGGGAATGGCGAATACGCTCCACTGTTAGCATCCGTGTTTACTTCCGTTAACACTGAGCACGCTCGCTGTGTCCTCTTCTGCGCATGTGGGACACTTTTGTATCACATACAAGTCGCATGTAATTGAAAATGTGAACGAACTCGCAAAAAATTGGATTTCAAATAATATACGAATTGAACAGTCCCACAGTCTGAACGTAGCCAGTCTGTCAGATTGTTAAGTCAGATAATATGCCGTTATCCTTTTTTGTGACATAAAATGTCATGTTGGAGTTGGAATCCAAGGCTGTATGTTAAGGCTATTTTCTATGGGTTCCGTTCGTTTTTCCTAACAACCTGTCGGATAGCAAGGTTTTCGGATTGTTAAGGGTCATCGAGTCACGACTGTACATGTTAATGTGAACCTCACTTCTCCAAATCTCTCTAATGGAGATGTTGAGTGCAAGTGCAGACTAAAGCATAGCATTTTAAAAACATTTTTTAAAACTTTAATGATATTTTTTTTGGGGGTTGTCTCTGCATCAGAGCCCATGCAGGACCTATGATACAGCAGAGCAATGGTGTCATTAAAATGAATATTTTGACACAGTCATGTTGTTAGTTGTCAGCATTTTAAAGGCAAAGACACTGTCGTAAACACCAGGGTTGCAAGATAAACTCCAAAAAAGGACCACATCACATTTCTACTTCAAAGGCTTACATGTAAAGTACCAAATTAAACACACAACAGTTGCTCCCACACTGTTGTTGTATAAGCTAATAACTCCAGAATAAAGAGACCGAAAATGAAAGACTTACCTGAAACTGGTCTCTTTACTTCCAATGACAACGTCACTGGAAGATTGTGCATGAGCTCACAAATTTCTTGGTAGCTTGAGGAGCATACTAGTTTTTCTCCAATTTTGACAATATCATCTCCAGGACACAATTTGCCCTTTTCCTGCAAGTACAATAACACAAATTCAGCTTTTTACTATGCTCCAGTCTCTAACATCATTTAAAGTCAAAGATTTTTTTTATTCCTTAAACAATTCAAATGAGAGATTTGGCATGAGGTCTGAAAAATATGAGGGTGTAACCATTTAAACATACCCTTTCTGCAGCACCTCCAGGCTTTAACCCAGCAATGACAACTTTTAGAGGGGATGACATTATCTCCAGGTCAAGCCCAAATGACTCGTCTTCATGTCTTGTCAGGGTCACTGTGTCAATGGTACAAATACCCACAAGCTCACTGGCATCTCCCTTCTTACAGAGCTGATTGGGTATTAACCCTGCAGCAGTCCTGGGGTTTTTTCCACATGGTGTAGCAAATGATGGTAGCTGGGGTGGGGCCAAACCTGGAGAATGTTCATCAGCTTTGGACTTTGGCTGCTGAGGCATGTTTAATGCTTCAGTGCTCATCATGCTTTTGACCCGTGTCACTGCTTTATGTTCAAGCTTGGGGGAGCGCTTTGACTCCAACTGTCCATCATCTTGATAGTTCTCACTATGGATAGTCAGATTACGTGCACAGTCCATCGTGCTTGCAACCCCTGCCTTGTTGTCAAAGAGGCTGAAGGGTGACTCAGAACCAGGTGACTCGAATTTATTGTCATTACCTTCCTCACTTTGTGGGAAACTACTGTGGAGTGGTGTCATATCATTACTTCCACACCTTGGCAAATCTCCACCATCCTCACTGTCTGCATCTAATGATGATGTAGCAATCATGGCTGCTGAATCATTTTTGGAAATTTTGGATGCAAAAGTGAAGTCAAAGGATTTTGTTGGCCTGTGTAAAATCCCTGTGTTTCCAGCATTGTCTGAGTCTTCATCATCACCAAGTTCATCCTCAAAGCACATCATCCGCCGCTGACGGAGAAGTGGGCTCCGCACTGAGCCAGGGCAAGAGACGGTAGTTGGCTGGCAAACTGCCTCAGTATGGTTATTCTGAGGGACAGGGGCTTTTTCTTGTGATGTGTTGCACACAGGGCTGCTCTCCAGGTCTGTCAGAGAGGGGTTGCCTGATGAGAATGAGATGCAGATAATCACATACGATGTAAATATGATAACAGAAATGTTGAGTCATATTTATGGCTAAATTAACAGACAATGACATGGTGTCTCTTGTACTGCCACTTTCTACATTAGACTTGGTCCAAATTAAATCAAGAGTAGGCTGTCATTGTAATTCTGCCTTAAAACTGGCTCTTTGAAATATCATATATACATATATGACTGTGTATGTGTGTGTGTGTATATATATATATATTTTTTTTTTTTTAAATCATCTTGTCTAGAGTCATCTTTTATATATATATATATATATATATCATCCAGAATCACGAAGTGCTTTAATTCACACTCATCTCTCCACGTTTTACCATTTTGAACAGGAATGAGGAATTTCAAACTGAATTCACCTTTTTATACCCAAATCCGAGCTGACTCACTGGGCATCTCTGGGAAGTCAGAAATTAATCAAGCAGACCATTCAACCACTAAAACTAATTTTTCTGTTCAGGAATGCAAGTAAATAACCCTAATTTGACATCTGAATCAAAAAAATAATAATGTGTTACTATTTTTTCAGTTTTTTTTAAAATAACAAATTTGAAAATTCATGGATGACAATAATAATTGTATAGATAGATAGATAGCTTCTACACACTGGTGTATTTACCATTACAGAAAAATAAAAAACATCTTGATAATTACCAATGCTGTTAATTTAGAGCAACTGTGACATAAAATTTACATTGTGTGGTGGTCTAAAACACTGATGAATGATTCAGAGCATTGGAGATATTCTAAAAATGCTCTAAGCCATGTGGACAACCATCTGTCTTATGATATATGGAAAAAAATTGCATGTTCCAGCCACACAATCACTGAAAAAAGTATGAATGCTAAATAGCAGGAGATGACCATTATTTCATGGCTGACTACAGTCATTTAATATATTTCTATCAATTTTACAGTATCTTGAAAGTTTTACTTTGGTACAGACCTTTCACATATGGTAAACTGGAGTCAGCAGTGTAAAAAAACAAATCATGAAAAGGTGGCCATTGAATTTAGTAAATCACAGTCTGACTATCATGATGAGTAGCATGAAATGAAAATACACAAACCATTCCATTGTGTGATATAAATTACTTTCATCTGGACAAACCTCTTTCCTTTCACAACAGAAATGTTAATAATGTGTTAAATTAGTCAATGGGCTGTCCTTATCAGCTTGCTCCTGTGATGCTGGTGTTTCTTTTAGTTGTCATTGGAATCAGTCCAGTACATGGGTTTAGACACAGACACATAAACGTGTCTCTTTGAAAGCTGAATCCAGGCCCAACCTTTTTCCTGGAGCTACACAAATATTTCACCAGGATTTTTATTGAGGTAATTCTACAGTAGATTGTCAAACTCTACATCTCAGAATGTAATTTACTGTTAATCTGGTTTCAAAGTCACTTTACTGTCGATCAAAGAAAGCTTTTCTTTCTCTGGAAATCAGTCACTCTGCAAAAATGTCAAACATCTGCATGTTTGAGCTTCCCTGTTTTGAGCTGTTTTTCTCAGTGAAACACAGTATAATAGTGTGTGAAATATCTTAAAGGCTTGGACTGATTAGAGAGACGAATCAAGTAATTTGAGGATGTCTCCTTTAGACTCTGGATAGCTTGCTGGGTGTAAACACTACTTTTCAACTCAAATCAAGTTTATTGTCATTTTGCTATACATACACAGTAGTAGAGGCAAGATGAGAGAGCTCTTCATCAGGATCCAATAACTTAAAGCAATTTTAAAGAAGTGTTCGCATATCTAGATCAGCAGTTCAGCATTCTGACAGCTTGTGGAATGAAGCTGTAGATCATTATGGAGGTTCTTCCTTTAATGCTCCGGAAACATTTGCCTGATGGCAGCAGTTCAAACAGTTTATGGAGAGGGTGTGAGGAGTCCCTGACGATGTTCAGTGCCCTGCTCCTGCAGCAGCTCTGGAAAAGTTCTTGGACAGAGGTGAGGGAAACTCCTATGATCCTCTCAGCTCCTCTAACTATCCTCTGTCTCGCAGACTGCAGCTGGATTACCATGTTGAGATGCAGTATGTCAGAACGCTCTCCACCACACCTCTGTAAAAAGTCCTGAGGATGCTGGCAGGGAGAGAGGCTTGTTTTGCTTCCTCAGGAAATGCAGTCTCTGCTGGGACGGTTTGATGATTGCTGCGGTGTTCTTATTTCAGCTCAGGTCCTGCGAGATCTGCACTCCGAGGAACTTTATGTTCTCCACTCTCTCCACTGTGCAGCTGCTGATGCTGAGGGGAGCATGCTCAGTACGTGACCTCTGGAAGTCGATGATCATCTCCTTTGTTTTTTCCACGTTGAGCAGCAGGTTGTTCTTGCTGTACCAGCCCTCTCTGTGTTTCACTTCTTCTCTGTTCATTGATTCTTTGTTCCTGCGAGTAAGTCCCACTACTGTGGTATCATCAGCAAACTTGATGATCTGGATCCCCTCATGTCTGGCTGCACAGTCGTGTGTTACACACGTGGACAAAATAGTTGGTACCCCTCGGTTAATGAAAGAAAATCCCACAATGGTCACAGAAGTAACTTGAATCTGACAAAAGTAACAATAAATAAAAATTCTATAAAAATTAACCAATGAAAATCAGACATTGCTTTTGAACCGTGGTTTAACAATATTACTTAAAAAAATAAACTCATGAAACAGGCCTGGACAAAAATGATGGTACCCTTAACTTCATAGTTTGTTGCACAACCTTTTAAGGCAATCATGGCAATCAAACGATTTCTGTAAGTGTCAATGAGACTTGTAGTAGCAGGTATTGTGGCCCACTCCTCATGAGCAGACGGCTCCAGTTGTCTCAGGTTTGAAGGGTGCCTTCTCCAGACGGCATGTTTCAGCTCCTTCCACAGATGTTCAATAGGATTTAGATCAGAGCCCACTTCAGAATAGTCCAGTGTGTGTTTTGGGTCATTATCCTGTTGCAAGACCCATGACCTGCAACTGAGACCAAGCTTTCTGACACTGAGCAGCACATTTCTCTCTAGAATACCTTGATAGTCTTGAGGTTTCATTGTACCCTGCACAGATTCAAGACACCCTGGGCCAGATGCGGCAGAGCAGCCCCAGAACATAACAGAGCCTCCTCCATGTTCCACAGTAGGGACAGTGTTCTTTTCTTGCTTCATTTTTGCATCTGTGAACATAGAGCTGATGTGCCTTTCCAATAAGTTCCAGTTTTGTCTTGTCTGTCCATAGGACATTCTCCCAGAAGCTTTGTGGCTTTTCAACATGCAATTTGGCAAATTCCAGTCTGGCTTTTTATGATTTGTTTTCAACAATGGCGTCCTCCTTGGTCGTCTCCAATAAAGTCCACTTTGGCTCAAACAACGACGGATGGTGCGATCTGACACTGATGCACCTTGACCTTGGAGTTCACCTTTAATGTCTTTAGAGGTTGTTCGGGCTCCTTTGTTACCATTCGTATTATCCGTCTCTTCGATTTGTCATCAATTTTCCTGCTGCGGCCACGTCCAGGGAGGTTGGCTACAGTCCTATGGATTTTAAATTTTTGAATAACATGTGCAACACAGGAACATCAAGCTGCTTGGAGATGGTCTTATAGCCTTTACCTTTAACATACTTGTCCATAATTTTCTTTCTAATCTCCTGAGACAACTCTCTCCTTTGCTCCCTCTGGTCCATGTTTAGTGTGGTACACACCATGTCACCAAACAGTACAGTGATTACTTGTAACCCTATAAATAGGTCGACTGACTGACTACAAGTTTGTAGATACCTGTGATGCTAATTAGAGGACACACCTTGATTGAACATGTCCCTCTGGTCACATTATTTTCTGTCTTTTCTAGGGGTACCATCATTTTTGTCCAGGCCTGTTTCATGAGTTTATTTTTTAAAAATAATTCTGTTGAACCACGGTTCAAAAGCAATGTCTGATTTTCATTGCTTAATTTTCATAGAATTTTATTTATTATTACTTTTGTCAGATTCAAGTTATTTCTGTGACCATTGTTGCATTTTCTTTCATTAATTGAGGGGTACCAACAATTTTGTGTAAACAACAGTGGACTGAGTACACAGCCTTGAGGCGATCCAGTGTTCAGCGTGATGGAGTTGGACATGTCCTTTCTTTCGGTCAGAAAGTCCAGGACCCAGAGACATGTGGTGGTATCCAGGCCAAGTTGGAGGAGTTTCTGTATTAGTCTCTGGGGGATGATAGTATTAAACGCTGAGCTGAAATCAACGTACAGGATTCTGGCATAGGTGTCCTTATTTTCCAGGTGGGTGATGACTGACTGCAAGGTGGTGGATATTGCATCCTCTGTGGAGCGGTTGGGACGGTAAGCGAACTGAAGCAGGTCAAGTGATGCAGGAAGGCTGACTGTGATGTGTGGTTTGACGAGTTGTTCAAAACACTTCATCACAATCTTGTCAGTGCAATGGGGTGATAGTCATTCAGACAGGCTACAGCTGATTTCTTTGCCATTGGAACTATGGTGGATATTTTAAAGCATCTGGGGACAATGGCCTGACTGAGGGAGATGTTGAAAATGTCAGTCAGCAAATCTGCCAGCTCATCAGTGAAGACTCTGAGCACATGTCTCGAGATGTTGTCCGGTCCTGTCACTTTTCGGAGGTTGACGCTGGCGACGCTCCTCCGTGTGTCTGCTGTGTTGATGGTGAAAGCTGGCCTGAGAGATGAAGGAGAAGGATCAGCCCTCTCTGATTGTAGGGTTCGATGCTTCAAAGCGTGCAAAGAAGTTGTTGAGCCTCTCTGGAAGAGAAGCATCATCGTCATCGACCCCCTGCCTGGTCTTGTAGTCCGTCAGTGCCTGGACTCCCTGCCACATCTATCTGGTGTTTCCTGTGTCACAGAGGTGTTCCTGGATTTTCTCTGCATAGGTGCGTTTCGCAGCCTTGATCCCTTTTGAGAGCTCAGATCTGGTTGAGTAAAGAGCAGTTCTGTCTCCCACCCCAAGCCTCCTCCGAAAAAGTTGGGCAAATCGTGTCCCAGGACATGAAACAAAAGATTAAGTTTTGTGACTATTTTGTGAATTGCCATGAGACTGGGTTGGCTTTTCTCTCAACTAACATTACTTGGGAGGGCAGACTTTAAACTGATGTGGTTAAAATCCCCTGCAACCACTATAAAGCTGTCTGGGTGTTTAGTTAAAAGTTCACTGATGGCGTCGTGTAGCCCCCCTAGTGCCTTGTTAGCATTAGTGCTTGGAGCTATGTAAACAATGGTAGAATGGCCGGCATTTCACAATAAGAAACTCTGCCAACTGAGAGCAGTGTTAACGTGGCATTTACACACCAGTCTTTGTAAATATAGATGCACAGCTCCCCGCCTTGGCTTTTACCAGAGCTATCTGCCTGTCTGTCCGCCCTGAATAATGTTGTCCCCTCCAGCTGTATGGCCATCTGGGATATTGTCATGGAGCCATATGTCTGTTAAAGCAAACACACAGCAGTCCCTCCACTTTCTGCGGGTTTCTCTCAGCAAACGTGGCTCATCCAGCTTGTTGTTGAGGGAGCGGACATTGGAGAGTAGGAGCAACGGTCCTGCTGGTCTGGAGGGGTTAATTTTTACCTAGCATGGATCCCGGCTCTCTTCCTCCTCCTTTGTTTACGTTTGTACCATCTGCACTTCCTTCTCTCTTTGGTAACTGCCGGTGTAGTCTCCGATAGGACTCTGCGTTGGTGTAGCATGGCCAAATCACAACCGATCGGCACAATTTTAGCGCCGTTTATTGTCCTGATGTTCAGCAAAGTCTCTCTGCTGTAAGTTTTGCAGAATGAATGTCTGCGGATAGCCAAGACACTCAAAACATTCACTCTTACTCTCTCCTGAAGGGGCCGCTGCGTCCATGCGCGCCGCCATCACCATAGCATCATACCATACCATCACCAAAACTTTTGACATTTCACTGACAAAACAAAGCATTGACTAATCAATGAGGTGTTTAGTTACAGCCCTCCTCTTGAGCTGAGTTTATTCCTTGCCTTCAGAATGTGTCCTAAAACTTCTCCACTTTGTTGAAATGAGTGAAATTTTACCATGTGGTTGTGATGAAATCCCATCCATTACTGTAGTGTAGCTCTGCTGGTGGAGCCCTTCTTCACTATTTGAGTTCATCAGAGTGGATTCAGACAGGAATGAGTGGCTGGAAAAGTCCTGGGAAAAGTACTGTGATAACTCTGTCTCTGAACTCAGGGAGCCCTGCTTAAAAATAAACAAAATGCACCAAAGATCACAAGTGAAAGAAAGATTACAACTATAATCACACACTTTTTAAAGTACAATTTTAGCAAGCAAAAATAAATAGTTGAACTCAAAATACACTACTAAGCAGAAAAAAATTCATACAGCTCACGGCTATCAGATAAAACAGTGTATTTCTATCAGGCTTGCTTTGTGTTAATGACCAGCAGCATTTGATCAAGAAAGAAGAAGACTGTAAAGATGTCAATATGGATGAAAAAATGCAGATGTTTGATAAAAGTTTATTGTCTTTGATTTCAAATAGATATGGTGTGAACAGCAGGTGAACACACTGTCTGTCCTATACATCAGAAGCCATCGACTGCTGAGAGAGTACCAGGCAACCAGTTAAAAAGAACAGACCCCAGCTACGTGTCTGTAAAACTAAGAAGGAAAACATAAATATTGAATGAATACTTACTCTACTGGCAGGCTCAAGGAACCTCTTCATGGTCCAGCTGAGAGCATGGGAGCTGTCTCCTTGTCTTTCCCTCGCTGTTGCGTGGGAGCTCTTACAAGACAAACCTACAGGGTACAACCATGGCAGGTAAACCCAGAGGAGACAGACAACCAGAGCATAAGAAAACTTTTCTTGGGCAGCTGAGAACTCAACCAGTCGTTAATAGAACTATTGTTTTACAACATCTGCAAAATGACCTGAGTTTACAGGAGTTAACCTGTGAATGTTTCTCTGATATTGGTGTTGTGTCCCCCATGATGTTCACTGTTTCACATTAATAACAAAAACACAACAATCAAAAACACTAACAAACACGACAACAACACAGATTGCATTATGCATTACAAATAAGCTGCAGTGCATCAACTGAATCAGTCCTAAAAAATAAAACAAAATATGAAGAGTTTATTCAGTCTGCCCTGTGTAATTGAATCCTGTTTGCTGGCAAAAGCTGATATTCTCCAGATAAAATATGAGAGAGTTTGGACATAACATCACCTGCCAGAGGAGGCATTGTTTTTGTGTATTCAGCTTGACAAATTGATGCAGTCTTTAAAGAGTATGTATGCATGTAGCAGCTTTCAGCTGAACAAAGTGACAACTACTGGCCCATGCACCAATTCCATACTGCACAACATTTTCAGATCCTGTTATTGTTTTCCATTTTATATAATGGAAAACAATAACCGGATCTGAAAATGACTGCAGTGCACGAGTAAACAAAATAATAATAACAGATGTTTTTATTTTATTTTTTTTAAAAAGAAAAATGAAGTAAAACTTAATGTAGTTAAAGAGCAAACCTTGGGAAAGAGATGAATGTCTGTTCCTGCACATTTTGTCTCTGTGTGTGGATCGAGTTATAATGTGATCCATCTCCTGTTCTGATACCTGAGACAAGACAAAGAAACACACAAGTTTTATTGTATTACTGAACCTGTGAATGTTGGAGCAGCACCACTATTGCCACGACCACAAATAAAAACAGTGAGGAAGGTATGTTATGTAAATATTGAATTAGAAAAAGGAACTTGTAAATAGTCAAATTACACAAAGTCTTTTTCCTTCATAATTATTGTAATGCATAGTTTAGTTTTTTGTCAAGTATTGCCAAACAAAGTGCAGTAGTAGAAATGATACACTATCCCCATTTTGTAGGATTTGCTGGTTTGGGATACGTTGTAAGTAGGAACCAGATGGAGAAAATAATTTTCACCACGTCTTCTAGGCCTGACAGTATAATCAGGTACCATTAGACATAGCCAGAATTTGAACAAAGTATTTCATGTGATGAAGACTAGAGATACGCTGATCATCAGCCTGGCTCTGATGCAGCCGGCTTTCTCTGTAATCACTTATGGCAATGACAGCAATGTCCCGCATACAGCTCTTTCTGATTGGTTACATAGAGCAGCCATTCTCAACCTTGGGGTCCCGACCCCAACTGGGGTTGCGAGATTATTTCTGGGGGTCGCCAAATCATTTTGGAAAATTATAAATGCGCAGCTATAGAAAGCGTTCACAGACAGTCTGAAATCGCAGAACTTGACTGTTTTATATTGCTGCTTTGTGACGTACTTTGTAACTTGATTTTGACTTTACTCTATAAATAAATAATATTATTGTTGCAATTGCGATTATGAGATGCTTTCTTAGAAGTCCAAAGGTAGCTTGTTCCCAAAAGCAGTCAGACTTCTCCAGGCCTCGCTTTATCTAGTCTAATAAGTGTTTAAGTATTGATTAAAAATACTCTGTCAATGTCAGACATGAAACTCAGTGTCATCTTCAGTAAGTGAAAAGCAGCTCAGCTGGGTTTAGGCCAGATGACATGTAAATGCATTCCATTTATTTGCCTTTCTTAAGCTCTTGGATTTCATTTGCAGAATGCTTTGGGTCATCATACATCTGTACTTTGAACCTCTTTTCCATTAGTTTTTCAGCATTAGTTTTTCTTGGTTTCATTTGTCCAAGAATGTTCCTCCAGAACTGGACTGGCTTTTTTTATAATGCTTTCTGACCAAGTCTAATCAGTTATTGAGCGTTACCAGTGTTTTGCATCGTGGGGAAAACCCATTGCACTTACACTCACGAAGGCATCTCTTGATTTTAGACCTTGACAGTGATATGCCAACCTCCTTGGGAGTGTTCTTGACTTGGCTAGATGTAGTGAAAGGTTGTTCTTCACCATGGAAAGAATTCTGCAATCATCCAATTTATTGCTTTTTTATGCCCTTGTAGGCATTTTTATGTTGCTGAGCTCAACAACGTATTCCTGCTTTTAAAAATTTACCAAATGATTGCTTTGGACTTTTTGGCCCGTGTATTGACAATTCCTCTGAACAGCTACCAAATGCAAATTCAACACTTCTCTTTAGGTTGTCATGAAATCAACTGGATATAAAACTTATTATCAGTCAACTGTCCAATTAATTAAAAGTAGAGAAGTGAAGACATTACTGTAATTCCTAAAAGCTGAAGCCGGAAAAAAATAAATAAAAAGCAAAATCAGCCTTCCAAAGCTTCTGCAGCTCTGTCCAGTGCCCATCCCACCAGAGGGGTACAGACATATGTATGCACTTTATTTGCACAAAAATTCAACTGCCACTCTCCTGAGGTACAGTCCTTTGCTTTTCCCATTGTACCATTACAGCCTATTTCCACTACAAGCTTCGTTGCTGTTTGTCATCTCTCAGCTGATCTGGGCAAAACGCCCTGGGACTGTGCAGAGTTAAGGCAGTTTTATTGATTACAGGATTGCTACATAGTATGAGATAAATACTGAACATCTTAAAAGACAACCAGTCTTTAAAAACAGACTTACCTTAGGGTTAGGATGCCGGCTTATGATGAGACTGACTGGCCCTGGGCCACATTCACTGAGGATGGCATAGGCCTCACTGAGAGCAGCATGACGAAGACTGACTGAGTCTACTTCCAATATCTGATCTCCTCGACTACACAGAAAGGCACAGGTGGCAGCACAACATTGTCAAAGCAGTCTCAGCATTGATGAGCATGGATGTCAAAATTGTCTGTCCACTAAGTTAGTCATGAATACACTTTCCAGTAAACGAAATATCACCTTGTTCATCTTTGTGTCAGTGTAACTTCATATTAACTTTTGTCCACCAGTTTGCAATTCAGAATGACTCTAAACATTTTACCTGAGCCTTCCATCCATCTTGGCCACAGATCCCAAGGCCAAACTATGGATGTAGATGCCAGGAGCAGAGTTCTCCAGTGTCAGACAGCAAACTCCAATTCCCAGACCAACAGCCGGCTCTAAAACAATCAACAATCAAAATCAGAATGCTCCTAAAGGGGAAGTTAGCCATAATTGTAGAAACAACGTAAGACCTCCCTCTAAAGTATGACAGCTGGCACAACTATGCTCTGTCATTCATGAGGTGAAATTTTTCTACCACTAAAAAGCAGATAAGGACACTCTACATGAAAGTACGAAAACAAACTGTCCTTGTCCCCCCCACACACTTATCAAGACAGTTTTCATTAAAACACACCACAAAATAGACAACAGGACACTTCCACACAGGAAGTGAATATAAAATCAAGAAATGGTATCTGAATGTCTCTCTGGGTTCTCCATCAAGTTTGCCAACCTTTATTAAGTGTGACCTCCATGATGATGCAGTCTTTTGGACCTGGACCAGGGCCCCTGCGGCCTTCAGCCTCTTCAAACCCCGATAGAGCAGATGTACCCCCACTGGTGTGGGAGTTAGGCGAGCTGGAGCGGCTGAGGAGGGTGGGGGTGGGACATGGTGTCAAGCTGGGGCTGCGCAGACGAGTTCGAATTGTCAGGGTCACCACACCCTTTTTCAGTTGCTGTTTGATAGAATAGAATAGAATAGAATAGAATAGAATAGAATAGAATAGAATAGAATGCTTTTATTGTCACTATACACATGTACAATGAGATTATGAGCAGCTCCTTCAGTGCAACATAGAATAAAGAACAAAATAAAGAGCAAAAAATAAAATAGAAGAGATTTCAATATAAAATAAAATAAGTTATATATACAGCATAAGTTATACATACAGTATAAATTTTAGAAAAATATTGCAAAGCATGGTCAGTGGTGATATTGCACATTTAAATACAGTTCACAGTTGGTGGTTGTGAGGTACACGGGGGGGGGGAGTTCAGGGTGGTGATGGCTTTTGGGAAGAAGCTGTTCTTGAGTCTGTTTGTTTTGGTTCTGATGCACCTGTAGCGCCTCCCTGAGGGCAGCAGGTCCAACATGACAGAACCAGGGTGGGAGTTGTCCTTGATGATATTTTTTTGCTCTACTGAGGCAGCGGGAGGTGTAGATGTCCATCAGGGAGGGGAGAGGGCAGCCGATGATCTTCTGGGCTGCCTTTACAACTCTCTGAAGCCTCTCCCTGTCTGCCATGGTGCAGCTGCCGTACCACACTGTGATACAGTAGGTCAGTAGGCTCTCAATGGACGAGCCATAGAAGGTCAGCAGCAGGGTGGGGTCAGTTTGTGCTTCTTGAGGACCCTCAGGAGGTGAAGCCGCTGCTGCGCCTTCTTGATTATTGCCGTGGTGTTGTCTGTCCAGGAGATGTCAGAGGAGATGAGGACGCCAAGGAACCGGAAGGTGTAGACCCTCTCCACACACTCACCGTTGATGTAGAGGGGGGCTAGATCAGTGCTGAGCCTCCTGAAGTTGACAATGATCTCCTTGGTTTTCAGAGTCAGGTTGTTTTCTGAACACCAGGCTGCCAACTTCAGGACCTCCTCTCTGTAGGCTGTCTCATCTCCCCCTGAGATGAGTCCGACCACTGTGGTGTCGTCAGCGAATTTCACGATGAGATTGCTGCTGTGGGCCGGACGGCAGTCGTAGGTGTAGAGACAGTACAGGAGGGGGCTCAGCACGCAGCCCTGTGGGGAGCCGGTGCTCAGCGTCCAGGTGGAGGAGAGGTGGGGGCCGAGTCTCACAGTCTGGGGCCGGTCGGTGAGGAAGTCATTTATCCAGGCACATGTGAGAGGGGGGAGGCCGAGAGTGTCCAGTTTGCTGATGAGAATGTTCGGGATGATTGTATTGAATGTCGAGCTGTAATCCACAAAGAGCATGCGGACGTAGCTCTGCTGCTGCTCCAGGTGGGACAGCGCAGAGTGGAGAGCTACGGCGATGGCGTCCTCAGTGGATCTGTTTGCACGATATGCAAACTGGTAGGGGTCCAGGTCCGGCGGGAGATAGTCTTTGATGTGCTGGAGGACCAGTCTCTCAAAGCACTTCATGATTACCGGAGTGAGGGCCACAGGACGATAATCATTTAGGCTGGTGATGGGAGACTTCTTCGGTACCGGGATGATTGTGGCGGATTTCAGACAGGGCGGGATAACTGCTTGGGCCAGGGAGAGGTTGAAGATTCTGGTGAAGATGAGGGTGAGCTGGTGGGCACACGCTCTGAGCACCTTACCCGGAACTCCATCTGAGCCGGCAGCCTTCTTGGGGTTCACTGTTCGGAGTCTGACTTCATGCTCACTAACAGTGAGTGTGGTGGTACAGGAACTGGGTGGGGGTGGGGGCAGGGCAGAGGCTGGTGAGTGTTGCTGTTGTGATGTTTCAAAGCGAGCAAAGAAGCAGTTCAGCTCCTCTGCCAGCGGCACACTCAGGTCTCCTGTTGTTGTGGCACAGCCTCTGTAGTTTGTGATGTCGTGTATGTCCTGCCACACCGCCCGTGTGTTGTTGCTGGACAGATGGGACTCTATCTTCTTCTTATGTTCCGCCTTGGCTTTTTTCACTCCTCTTTTCAGATCAGCTCGAGCAGTCCTATAAAGGGCTCTGTCCCCTGACCTGAAGGCAGCATCTCGGGCTCTGAGGAGTGTGCGGATCTGGCTGGTCAACCAGGATTTCTGGTTTGGAAAAACCCGAATGTTTTTGTCCACAGTCACATTACCTATATAGGACTTGATGTAGTCCAGTACCGTTCCTGTGAACGTTTCCAGTTCCTGGTGTTCAAATAGGTCCCAGTCTGTCTCAGTGAAGCAGTCCTGTAGTTTGGAGAGTGCGTTATCAGGCCAGGTTGTAACAGTCTTTGTGGTGGGCCTGGCACTACGTCTGAGGGGGGTGTAGGCTGGGGAGAGCAGGACGGAAAGGTGGTCTGACTGGCCGAGGTGGGGGAGGGGTATGGCTCGGTATCCGTGCTTAATGTTGGAATAAACATGATCCAAAGTGTTCTCTCCCCTAGTAGAACACTTTACATGTTGATAAAATTTCGGGCGTAGTCTTCAGGTTGGCCTTACTAAAGTCTCCTGCAATTATGTGGACCCCATCCGGGTGGGCCCGCTGATGTGCGTTAAAGGTGTTCAGCAGGAGGGAGAGCGCTGTTTTTACATTGGCATGGGGTGACGATCACTACTGTTCACTCTCTCGGTAGAAAAAAAGGCCAACATCTCACAGACATGTCTCGAGGTCAGGAGAACAGTGTGTGTCTATCACAGTCCCGTTGTTGCACCAGTTGTTATGCATGTAAATACAGAGCCCCCCTCCTCTGCTCAAAAAGGTATATCAGGTTCAATGTTAAGCAGGCAGAGGTGAAAATAGTTTTAGCTTGTAGTTTTAGTCTGAACTTCAGACAAATTCAAAAAACAAACTATTTTTTTCCAAAGGAACAAAAAATGCCCTTTTAACACATCTTTGTTCTATTCTCAGAAAATGTGATCAAGTCAGTTAGCATAAAAAAAACCCTTTGATAGATTCGTTGAAGATGTTCTGTCTGAAGGAAAAACACACCTTGTCACAAACATTAGTTAAATTTAGAACTGTTTTAACATTCTTGACGGATTTAGACAAAACCCATTGTCTACCTTGAAGGTCTGGATAGCCTGTTGGTGTGTGAGTCCTTGCAGAGACTCTCCGTTTACCTCCAGAATCTCATCTCCTACACAGGAAAGCATACAATCAGACTGAGAAAGGCATCTAGCGTAAAACGTGTGAATATAAACCAGTGTCAATGCTATTCATTTTACTTTTTTGTACACGCTATCAATTCCATAACACAGACTGGAAAGGAATGGTTACCTTCTTTCAGTCGTCCATCAGCAGCTGCAGCTCCGTGAGGGAAAATCGTTTTGACAAAAATCCCCATTTGACCACGTGCTGAGTCTTGCCCACCAACGATACTGAATCCCAAACCCTGCAAAAGTTACATCTCAGTAAATGTCAGAAATGACTAGCAAAGACACAGTTGTCAAATGTTTACTGACTGTTAGGATTATTGTTTTTTACACTTTGAAGGAACACAAGAGAGGAGGGATATCAAAGAGGTCCAGATTTAAGAACTCACGTTTCATGTTGCCTTGCTGAAATGTTAGCGCTTACAGTTTAATCACACTGTGACTATGTGTGTCACGGCCTGAGTTTGCATGTCCTGAGAATCAAATTAAGCTATTCCATATCCTTCGGTCTACTGGTGCCACCTAGTGACATCAAGTGAAAGTACAGTTTTACTCCTGAGTTAAAGTTTCCATGTGGTGAAAATCAGTTTTATTGGATGTTGTATGATTCATAAACAGAAGCTGTAAAACAAAAGCAGTTAAGATATGAAAATGCTTGCTATTGGCCAGGTTCGGGTTAACCTGTGTGGACTGGGCTTTAGTCTTACACTTATTCTCATCTATGTCAGATGCCATGCAGTCAAATATGATGCCAATCACTAAACAGAGCCAATGCAGAGTCTTCTTCTACAATGAGGTGGGGACAGAAGCAGCTCAGCGGTATTTAAAGCTACAGACAGTGAAACAGCCAATTTAGATCAGGGCTAAAACCAGGGCTTACATGGGTCTAGCAAAATTAACAATTTATGCAGTATTTTTAAGCTGAAAATTGAAAGGCACATGCAGTATGGGTTCTCTCTGGGTTCTCCAGTGTCCTCACACAGTCCCACAGCATGCTGAGGTTAATTGGTGATTCTAAATTGTCCGTAGGTGTGAATGTGAGTGTGCTTGGTTGTCTGTCTCTAAGTGTAGCCCTGTGATAGACTGGTTACCTGTCCAGGTATCCCCTGCCTTCTCCCTAAGTCAGCTGGGATAGGCTCCAGCCCCCCACGACCCTAGTGAGGATTAAGCGGTGTATAGATGATGGATGAATGGATATTAAGGCCGTGAAATTTTCAGAAATTTGGGGAAAAAAAACAAAAAAACAAGGTCCCGATATGGGGTCTTTTAGTTTCACTTTTGTTTTGGCAGTACAGCACATGGTCGGTGCTACTACATTTTCTTTATTCTGTGGAAGGACACTTCCTTTTGGACAATGGAGCCATGTGAGGGCCATATCTTTTACAGTCAAGTTATGAAGTGTCTCAGTTTACTCCATTACAGCTCAACCTCCTTAGTCTAAAAGAACTTGTGGGCATGTTGATGTTTTTTCTAGCGAGATAAACTGCTTCAAACATGAGGAGCTAGATCAGCATAATGTCAAATTGAACACATGAAACACCATTCTTAGCATTCTGCTACATGATGTATAATACAAATTCAGCTTAGTCTCTGGTCAAGCCTTTAGAATATATAACACCACTCTGCTACAACTAAGGAAAGGCGATCAAAAACAGACAAGAAGTCTGGACAGTCCAGCTGAATAATCAGCGTGACTGGTCCAGGAGGCTGGGAGAGGATTAAAGTTTTTGGCTGTGTGATGTGTTGGAAATTGTAATTTAGTGTAGGGAATCTTATTTAAGTTAGCGGTTTCTGTGACAAGTTCAGTTGACCTCCAGCCCAGCTTGGTTTGCTGTGGGTAGTGTACAATAAATTTATGAGTAGACTGAAGGTCATCGACTCTGTTTCATTTTTACCTTTTTACACTATTTCTCCAACGTGTTCTAATTGTTTGGTGTTACAGTGAGTGCAGTAGTCAGATTAGAGATTCACAACAAATGTTTAGTGCTGCTTTTTCTTATTATGACAGCCAGATAAATGGTGACACTATACTACTTTGGCCAACACTGCCTGTGTAAAATCACAGGAAAAGGGTCACACTATTTTTTTTCACTTTGTGTATCTTTAATCCTATCTTCACCAAATTAAAGGCATCAACCTCTGCCTCACAGTTATCTGTACAGTCTCTGTAGATGCACAGGTGAACAGTCCCTATAATCTTCTGATGATGCCTTAGTTTAAACTAATATTATAAACTTACTGCAATGCTGTGGCTGTTGTACCATACTATTCTGCATTTTAAGTATAGAATTATGCCACCAGGGTATTCTGCTAGTCAAAGAGTGAATATTAACATAATGCACATAATCACAACAGTATGAATCTTTTTTGACAGACGTATAATGGTCGAGTTCCATTGTTACTACTGGTAAGAAAAGCCTTTCACCAGTAGGTAATTAAAGAGAAAACACAAAAGAAAGAAACATTTATAAATCATGTCAGAATACATTAAAACCAGACAGACACATCTGTTTAGTAATTGTGAGATTACATACACATACTCTTTGAACTTTATTCATGCATACATGTGAAAGAAGTGCACTCACCTTGCCCTGGCCTTTCATCAGCACTATACTGGAGATAATGGATGGCTGCGCCAGTCGCCATGGAGACTCCACTTGAATGGTGCTCAGGGAGCGTGCTGATTTCTTAATAATCTGATATTCCTAGAAGGAAGATAAATATGAAAAAAAAAAAGATCTTCAATCAAATTTTTAAAATCTTTTCCATCTTCAAACAGTCTCTCTCTTTCTTCATTAAGTCCTTGTTTATTCCAATGCACACTTGCTTTATCTCACAAGTGAGGGTGACAACTCTGCTTTTCACCTGTAGTGCCGCCCATCAAGGTTTGATGCTGCAGCTGTAACTTGACAGCTCGATTTTGGTTTATAGAGTTTTTTTTGTTGTGTGTCACCCACGCTCCCAGTCCAAGTCTGTGATTCTGAATATTAGCCTGTAACATCTGATTTGATTTCCTTTTCCTGTTTACCCACTAATTAAAACAACAATTTGTGCAGATGGCCTTGTTATTGTTGTCAGGACAGCTTGTCAGAATGAGTGACCAGCATTTGATCTGATCTTACTGTATGTGTTCGTGTGTGTGTGTGTGTGTACACACCACACATGTTCCATGTGTATTTGTTCATGTAGTTTATATTTAGTGCACTAATGTTTGAGATGCTCCAACAATTCTGTGTGCATGCACGTTGTGTGTGATTTTTTTGAACATGAAACACACACACACACACACACACACACACACACACATACACACGGACACGAACCTACACTAGCTTATTTATTATGATATCTGTTCAACAAGCTGTTTAATTCCTTGTTGAAAAAGACAATACTCTATCTACGAGGTGAGTCAGAAAGACTCCAGGACTGGTGTCACAAAAGACATATTTCAAATCCAAACTACAAACTACAAGTTTTCCCCTTCCAAGTAATCCCCTTGGAGTCTAACACACTTTCCCAGCCTTCTCTGCCACGCCACCAAGCACTTCTGGAAGGATTCTTCCAGGCTCCTCTGCAGCTCCGTCGTCACAGCCATCTTCATGTCGTCCACGTCTTCAAAACGGGTCCCCTTGATGACCCCTGGAGCTTGGGGAAGAGGAATAAATCCCACGGAGCCAGGTGGGGTGAGTAGGGAGGTTGCTCCAGCACAACGATGTTCTTCTCAGCCAGGAACTGTTGGATGCTCAGGGCAGGCGCGTTGTCATGGTGAAGCAGCCACGACATGTCCTGCATGCAACTCTCGCCTCTTCTCGCCACAGGCTCTCTTTCTAGATGAGCTGGTTGATCGTCTGAGGGGGAACTCTCCTAGTTTGGAGTTTGGGTTTGAAATATATCTTTTGTGATACCAGTCCTGGAACTTTTCTGACACACCTTGTATATTTGTGAAAGGTTCCTCCTGAACACATTCTCCATAGTGTCAAGGTAAGAACATTGAAGCCAAACTTATCTGTAATTATTTAAATAAAAAAAAACAAAAAAAAACAAAACATGGTCCTATGTATACTCTGTATGTACATCGTCACTTGCATAAAGAAGAAGGTGGGGCACTCACTTACCTGTCTCATTCCAGCAGCATCGAGCTGTTGAGGTAAGGAGTGTTTACGACGGCCAGGTAGAGGCTTCTCCAACACATCACAGCCACTCACACCATTCTCCACAAACAGCTCGTCATCCTCACCCACTGACTCCAGACGATTACTCCCCCCTGGGCCGCAAAAATGGGTCATTTTATTCTTCTGCATAAAAAACTGGAAGTATAAATTCCAATACACAATGTGCTAGACACTGAATTACCATACAATTGAAAATGCACTGTATATAGATTACACTGCAAAATTTATGATGTAAGGAACAGATGTAATGCTTCCACTCTTACAATCATTTTGGTTTAAATGAACAACCTGCTTCTATTGATCACCAACCTTGGGATCGGCTGCACAGCTTCGTAGGTGTGGGGCTGCAGCAGGATCCTCTGGGTGCCTCTCCCTGACTCTGCACTTCTAGTCTCTCCAGGTTAGTCAACTATAAGGATACACACAGATTTAATTTTTTTACATTCTACTTCCAATAGCATGAACCTATCTCAGACCATGCTCCACCATCATCACAGGTACACACTGATCTGTATGGACCTTGGTGTGTGGGCTCTTTATTGTTGGAGTCCAGGTGTGTGATTAGGATACATCCTGACACCTCCAGATGGAGACTGTAGGGATATGTTCAAGTGGGAGGCCAGAGCAGACACAGAGCACTCAGGAGGGATCATACGTCCCATCTGATCCAAATCCTTCACGAGGATCCAACATTAGCAACTAGGTAGAAAGATGTGCAGCCTGCCAACTTTGTCTAAATAAGTAACCACTTTTGACTTGGTCGATAATTCTGCTTTGTGACACAGGTTGTTGCTATAGGTAGGAGCAGGATTCATTTATAAACAGATGCTACATAAGATCTATGTATACCAGGTAGGTGTTGTGTAGACTCGTGCTGCTGTTGGAGGTTTGGAGGGAGTGCAGGGTAGCTGTTTGAGACAGGGAAGAAGAGGAACTGCAGGTGCTGACGAGGTCTGGCAGACTGGTGGATGGGAAGCGGTCGAAACCCACATCTGACTCCTCCTGCAAAAACAGAAAAAAATAAATAAAAAAGTGTACTGGTGTGTCATTTTTCTCTATGTGCATCTCATTTGCTTCTAACTTAACTTAACTACATTGTCTCCTGAGGGAAATTTGCTCTGGAGGCAGGCAAGAAGCACAAAAACACAATCACAGTCGATCACTCCCGGACACCACACCAAAATGGACAGCACACAACAGCAGAGAAAACAAATGCAAAACAACAGTCATCCTCCAAAATTTAAGTTCAGTACAGCAATGGCTTGTGTTATGAAGGAATTTTTTCATCCTGTTGGATCGAGCCTTTGGTAGTCCAAATCTCCCGCCAGAGGGTAGGAGCTCAAACTCAGCATGGAGGGGATGATTGGGGCACTGAATGATATCCCGAGCCTTAGAGTTGTACCCTCTTGTAAAAGATTGTAGGTAGATCAGGTAGTATAACACCAATGATTTTACTGGCAACTTTAACAATGTGTCCTAACCTTTTTCTTTTTTTTTTTTTTTTTTGTAATCACTGATGGACTTTGGGGATTTAACTTTAGCCACAGGCACAACTGTTGATCTTTTCCATAGTACAAGTGCTGCTCTAGGGAGCTCTTGAATATATGGTGGAAAATAAATGGATTGAGTTTAGCTTTTTTAATTTCTGCTCGAAGCAGCCTTTTTGCCTCTCTGTACTCCTCATTACTGCGATTTTTAAATAAATCATGTTTGCTCTTTATCATTTCCTTCAGAGACTTGTTTGTCCATGGCTTGTTGTTTGGATAGACTTTCATCTGTCGTGTAGGAATAAAGGATTCCTCACAGAAAGTTATAGAATTACACACAATAGAGGTTAGTTCATTTATGTCCATGTCACTTGAAAAACTCTGGGGTCCATATTGGACATTCCCAACAGGAACACCTTAGAACAGAACAGAATACTTTAGCTGCATAATTATCATTATCTGAAACTTTTGCTGTCCTTTTCTCAGCTCAAATTTCTTCCCACAGTATAGAAAAAAGTAAATGTTTATGCAGTTTGCAGCACAGTGTAGCTGGAGAAACTGCAACAGAGTCTAGAATAAGTGTTTTCCCTTTTTTTAAAAAGTGATGAGTTGTGAAGTGTTTGTCAATAGAGAGTCTATTTCTGCTTGACTGCTGTTCCACCTACAGATTTTAGAGCCATCTTTGGTGCTGATGTTCACTATAAAGTCTGACATTCCATGTGGCCTTTCATTTTCCTGTATTCTTTTTTCAGTTTTGTTTACAAAGTTGGACAATGGCTTCATCAGTTGGAAAGTATGCATCTAACCAGTGCTGGTCTTGTCTGCACCACAGACACATGTCTGGTTTGGAACTGAGAATAAAAACAACCTTTCTAAAAATGGGATAAAGTCAGGAGGTCACTCTGCTTCCTTTATATTTTCACTGAGGGCATCAATTGTTGCATTTAGCACTACAGTCATGTAACATGCAACAATGTTTTTTTTGATTGATAATATTCTCCAGAAGGTTGCCGGTTCGCATCCCGGTGGGGGCACCGGAATCTTTCTGTGTGGAGTTTGCATGTTCTCCCCATGCAGCGTGGGTTCTCTCCAGGTTCTCCGGCTTCCTCCCACAGAGTCCAAAAAACATGTTGAGGTTAATTGGTGATTCTAAAATGTCCGTAGGTGTGAATGTGAGTGTGCTTAGTTGTCTGTCTCTAAGTGTAGCCCTGCGATGGACTGGTGACCTGTCCAGGGTGTCCCCTGCCTTTGCCCTAAGTCGGCTGGGAGCCGCCCCCCGTGTGTGTGTCTTTATGGCACCTAAATTAGTCCTGCTCCTACCTATATCAGCACTTCTATGTCTGTACTTACCCTGCTGGCCACCACCAGTTGGACGAGACCGGTGGTTGAGCGGAAGACAGTGACAGCCTCCTGATGAGTGAGACCCACCAGAGAGTGACCATTAATCATCAGCAACTCATCACCAGCATGAAGTCGGCCATCCCTAAAACACACACACAGACACACATGCATTTAGGACCTAATTACACGTTACATACGCACAGACAACTACAGCTGAACCATTTCAGATTCTGAGCTGTCACTTATCGTATCAGGACTAGTCGTAGCATTCAGAAAGAATTTTAAAAAGACAATGTCTTGAAATTTTTAACCTGAGATGGGATTAGGAATAAAATATACAATGTGTGATACATATTTCAGATGCGTTGCTGTTACATGTGTTTAAGTGAAAACTAATTAAAATATATCAATATTGTAATTTGGTAACACATTCTGAGATATCTGTTATACAAAAAAGAGAAACTAACAGAAAAGACGGAAAATTGATTTTTTTAAAAAGAGAAGAGAGAAAAATAGCCCAGACCTTTTAATTAATACTAAGCTCATTTTTCTATATTGGCATAAATCAAGGTAGTTTATACAGAAAATGTGAGAGTCAGGATATTTAAAAGACGACGGCATTTGAACAGCTGCTTTTGTCACTTATAAACAAGGACACTAAATCATATGCTGTTCAGCACGTTGGGGCTGTCTTCTTAGGATTGTGTGTACTCAAAACTCTAATAGTACTGGTGCTTAACACATTTTTGGTAAATAAACCTATGAAAAAAAGCATATGAAAATTAACAACTGTACAGCAAACTTCTAATCAACTGATAATTCATCAGATGCACATATTATGACACTGTAGAATATACTCTCATGCACTGTAAAGATTCACTGGGGTGTGCAGACAGCGCTAATGGATTACGGCCTAAACCTACAAAAATGCATGAAGCAAGCACATGTTTCCTAATTGCAGGGGAGTAACAGTACCTGTGAATGGCACCCCCCTCCTCTACATGAGCTATAATGATGCCATGAGGAGAGCGCTTGGAACCACGTCCCCCTGTTATCTGGATGCCGAGGCCCTCCTGACCCTTCACCATATGCATCTTCCAGATGTGGCAGCCCTCTCTAGGCTATGAAATAGAGAAAACACACACACAACACACACATAAAACAATATATCACACAGAGTTGAGATTCAAACGTCTTTTGAAATGTGTCTTATTAAGCATATTGGGTTCGTTATTCCCCTCAGAAAGTAATTTACTGTCCAGAGTTAAATAGGTTTGTGGGCTCATTAACATAATACTCATCATCCACCTCAGTGATTGGATGGTTGTGTTGTATATCAAAACTTTGGTAACAAACCATAATAAACCCACATTCTTCATTTACTAATTTACTGATATGTGCCAACTCTTTACTTCTGTGACCACGTCGTTCACAGTCACTCAGTCAGCAGTTGAGCATATAAGCAGCCATTATCGACTACACAGCAAAAAAAATCACACATTTGACAAGCTGCATGTGTCAAAATGCAGGCTGGAGGAATTCTAAATGACTAAGCAGAATTTAAAGTGATGGATCAGAAGCAGCTATAGTCTTTTTCTCGTGTTTCCTGGCATGTAAGATCCTAGATGCTGGGACTTTCTGCCAGGTTATACTGGATATGTCCCAACATTCCCAGTATGGCTACCTGTTCTCATTTGATTAGCTTTGTCTGTCCGGTGGTTGTGCTTTAATTTGCAGTTTTTCTAGCAGGTGAATTGTTATCATATCACAGATCTGCTTTTAATACTCTTTGTATTGTTGGCATTAGATATTTCAGATGTGTTTGGTGTGTCAACAACAACCGGACCATACTAAATGCATCACATTTTAGTTACTGCATTTAAAAGATGGTTTTAAAAAGAAATGCCTATCAACTATTTGCAGTTCATTACGAATGTGAGCCACTGTCACTCCTACTCTTGTTCTTCTTCTGTCTTCATAATAGAACTCCCGCTCTAACCTTGCATGCACAACACTACTGACTATTCAGCACACAACAGCTCTTTTCTGCTCTCTGATGCTCTTTAATTCCAGGTATAAAATTAGGCTCAGAAAGCTTTAATGCCTTATTCTGCCAGGATCAGCTTCATTAGTTGAATTTCCCTTACTGAATTTCCCTTCTGGGATAAATAAAGTATTTTTTTCATTACCAATTTATCTAGAAGATAATAGAGTTAGCTGTATACAATGAGAAGGGAATATAAGAACACAATGTTAAATGCAACAGTGGAAACAGAAACGTGGAGAAAAAAAGAAAGTGCAAATGTTTTCAGACTGAAAAAAATGGAGGGAAAGAGACTTCTGATTCAAAACAAGCTCAGGTGTCAGACGATAGACAGACACATGGACCATAAACCCTGAAAACTTTTTTTATGCATAGACTGCATCCAGACCAAGACCACATCAAAAGATCAGAACGTGTGATAAAATAATGAACGGATGTTTTTAATACAAGAACTAAGAATATACACTCTAACAACTATAATCATTTACTGTTATGCTACGCTGTTTAAAGAATGTTTACATTGATATGGTTTTTAGACTCAACTGTAAATTGGTCTAATATTTTCAGTTCTGATCAGCTAAGAAACAATTTTCCATAGTGTAGTGTACAAGTGTTTCTGAGGTGACTTAACGACACCTCTGTGAACAGTGGGTGGCTGTGTCAGCCGCAAAGTTGAGGAAACAGACTGGATGTAAAAGGAGCATTTTCACTGATCATTTCAATTTTTGCATTTAGTTTTGTTATTTGTTATTAAAGATGGCAATGACCAAGTAAAGTCTGCTAGCTACACTGCATGATGAGTTCAGGTTCATTCCTGTCCATGTGTCTTCCTTCCTTCTGTTTCTTTCTCGTGCCCTGAAGCTGTCACTGCGTCTGACACATCACCGTACTGACCAAAGAACAGGGTTTTTCTTTTGCTGGGCTGAAGTCATCTGTCTCAATCTCTTGTCGTCAAAACAAATTCTACCTAGTATGACCTTTGCTTGAGTAAATACTTTGCAAGCCCTATATGTCAGCAGCATGTCTCACCTGGCCAGAAGATTCAATCCCCAAAGAATCCATTTTGCTCTCTAACAGCTGACTGTGACATCTTGAAGGCAGGGTGGCAGCACCTCGACCGTGTAGTCGCTGGGGAACAGTTCTCACCTGAGGAAAGGTGTTTGGACTTTCCTCTGCAGGTGTGTGTGTGGAGAGGATGCGACCTGAGTCATCTCCCGGAGAGCTGACTTCTGCATCAGTCGGAGGAGAGCAGCTGTAGCCATTGCAGGAGCTCCGAACTTCTGAGTCAGTACTGTCCCTGTTGTCTCGGTTAAAGGATGAACGTGATATGACACCAAACTTGCGTGTGCGTTTACAGTTTGCCAAGTTGTTGGAGGACTCAGAGGCTGCTGTGCCCTGTTGCTGGTCTTCACAACTGTCACTGCTGACAGCAGTACTGACACTTTCACTGATGTCACAGGGAGGGAGAGGAGCTTTTCGTTTGACTCGACGCAGCAGGATTAGGTAAATACAGCCTCCATTCCAGCACTGGTCAGCCAGGTAACTGTGAAAAGATTTAAACCACATTCATCAGAGAAAGTGAAATGGGAAAGTTAATGAATAAGAATATTGTGATTTAATGTTTAATTTAGCGTTTTAAGATAAGAAAAAAGTCTATTTGTACTTTTGGACTCATCTTTAACAAGTTGTGCCTGTACATGAGCGAATGGCTTTATTTTCTTCACTGAAAACAGTAGTTCATAATAGTTCAGATGTAGACTACGCATCATTAGTCTCATGGCCCTTGTGATATGAAAAAAGCACAAGCTCTCTGAATCTTTTAAAATCATGAACTTTTTACATAAATCATCTTGAGTATATTTTAGTTTTCAGTCTGACTAAAATGAAAGCCAGAATCTAGCTGCCGGGGATCACCATTCATGATCACTTGCCAACTGACCTATTTACCCTGCAACAGCCAGGCCAGCATTTTAAGGGAGGTGGAGAATGCATGCACCATAGAGCCACAGCAGCCACATTACTGGGAAATAAGCCATTCTGAAATATACCTTAATTATCCTTTAATTCACAGGAATATGAGGGTTGGGGTTGAAGTTGATGCAACCTTCAATGTGGTAAGCAATGTATTCATCACTCTGTGACTCTCAAACTGACCTACCTTAACACAAATAAAAACACAAACAACATGTTACCATAAGCTTTCTAAGAACCACAAGACAGAAGGGCAAACCACGCATACTGGGAAAGGTGACATTACTGTATTTTAAAAACATTTAAACAATTTAGGCTTATCTGTAGCTTTAAATGTGGCAACAGCACAAAACCACACAAGTCCGACAGACCTGGATATCATGTTTAAGCACTGAGGAGTTATAGCAGCTCTCTAAATGATCTCCAGTCCTCTACACACTGGATATCCAGCTTGGACCAGGTCCACAGAGCTGCTTGTCACACAGACCCTATACTGGTTAAGCTGGGGGTACTAAGGAGGAAGAGAACAAAAACTTAATTTATTTAATGGAACCACACTCAAAAACCTGTCACTCTGCCCAGAAAAAAAATTCTTGAGAGCTGTGCAAGGTAGGTTTATAAAAACAACAGGGAGACACATGTTTTTTTGTCAGCATCCTATTTAGGATGATGACAGTTGCTGTTCCTTTACAAGTACAGTCGACTACAACAAACTAATTTTAACAAGAATTCACAGAGACCATATTCATGGACCTGCATGAAACCACTGCACTACCCGGCCTGCTTCAGTGTGAGGGGCTGTCAGACTTGTCATATGTCTCTTTGAGCTAGACCATTAAATTAAATCTTTACTGGCCGTATCCGAAACAGATCTGCGGGAAACCTGTCACAGCCAATATATATTTTCCAAAGAAAGAGATGCAGTCAAAAATAGACCTGAGGTTTGTTTGACCTGGTTTAGTATTTCACAGGCCAGCAATCTCAAGTGAGCTCAAAAGGGTAACAAACCAAGGAAACGAAATAATTGCAACAATTATGATGAACTTATTTAGAAGAAGTATCAGCCATTTTCTGTTTCTGCCTTCCTAAATATTTGCTGGTGGTCCTCATGTTACGTATTAATATACCACTGTAATTTAAAAATGGTGACAAAAGCTATTACAAGGTGACATGTTAAATGACAGTTAGAAAATAAGAGCCTGTGCCAAGACTTCCAGTTTAAATATCTCTGGTTATATCCACACACTGTTTTATTGAAAAGACAATGCTGGATTTACAGGCTTGTTGCTTTGATATAAAGTCCAGCAAGTAAGAAAGTATTTCATTTAATGCATCAGGCTATTTTTTCCCAATATTCTTGCATTGTGCTTACAGTATACAAGGTCATTATTGCAATCATTGTTTCCTTCCACATGGTAGTTATTGAAATCATCTTACCTGGCTCCACTAACGTCTACTCCCACCATAAGCTGCCCGTTCAGTGACAGCAGTTCATCTCTGAGTTTGATCCCCCCGCAGCGAGCTGCTGGGCTCCTCTTCCTCACCTCTGTCACCCAGATGCAGCCCACATCCATGATGGGGCCCATGTCCCTTCTCCTCCTTGGGCCTCCCTTTTTCCTTCTGTCAGGATCCCCAAAAATAGGGATGTTCCCAAAGCTGAGGCCAAACTCTGTGGTATCTCCTTCATCTTTATTAAGGGAAACAGCATGAACTTCAACGTCTAATCCCTCTCTACAGAAGGACGGACTGTCTGATGGAGCTGTGTCACCCTCCATGAAGTTGAACTTAATGTACTCCACCAACTTCTGAATGGCAGCAAGACACAGGGACATGTCCTCAATGTGAACACTGCTAGCAGTGCTGCTGCTGCAAACACTGTCCCCTTCCTCATTCTGGTAAGAGTCCTGATCCACACGCTGGAGGAAGACAAAGACTTACAAATTAGTAGATGAAAAGGTCCTTTAATTGGGTAAAAATTCACATATTACGTCTCGAAACTCCAGGCTGTTCCTGGGTGTTTTTTGTTCCTGTCAGTTTTTTTGTCAGAGTTTACTCACAGTGGGCACATTTTCCCCTGCAATATTAAGTCCTGCACATCTATGGAAATTGCACAACCATCACTGGAAGTACGAAGTAAGGCGAATTAGAAAATGTCTTCAGTGCAATAAAACAAAGCTATAATGCAATAAATCATTCTGATTTTTTGGCAAGTTTTTACATGAGAAATATCCCAATTTAAAGTTAACAGTGCAACACATGTTGGTATGCTGTGGCTCAGGTGATCCTTTTTGTTTACACTGCCTCTGGTTCTGATTACAGCTGTCATTTTGGCAGTTTTTTAAAGACAGCATGCTCTTCAAACCCACTTGGGGGTTTGGGGGCTCAGAGGGTTAATACCACTTCTAAAACCAGCAAGTTGTTAAAGGAGGCTACATCCGTCTGTCACACGGTTGCCACAGACAGACAATTGTACAGACATGCCCATCCACAGGTAACTTTTAGAATGGTTACCAGGTAACTAAGTTTTTTTTCAGATTAACAACTATCAGTGTGGAAAAAGAATAGTTTCAGATTCATGAGCTTGCTACATACATATAAATGTAACAGTACAGACTGATAAGGTAATCATGTCTTAGAGGGCGAGACACTGCCTATTGGTGGTGAGGAGAAAGAGGTACAAAACACATTTCAATTTAACGATGCAACAAGATGAAATTACAGGTTGTTCCAAAAACACAGGTTTCATTACATAAATAAAATAATTTTCATTTATCAAGTAATAATGGCAACATATGTCATACTAACAAGAAAAATATAATGTCGTAATGTGAAAAGAATCTGAAGAATGTAAAATTAGACAAGTTTGGAGGATGTGGTTGGAAGGTAATGAAGTGAGTTAAGTACCTTATAAGTAAAACCGTCTTTATTCAGGTTGTCATCCTGCAATGATCCTTTGATCTGAGCTCCATGCCAGTCCTCCAGCAGTGAGAGGATGCTGAAGGCGTTGTCCTGAGTGATAGGCATCCTGGCATCTTGGGGCTGTTGAGCATCCCTTACCAGCAGCCACTCACAAGCTTCCAACACTTAGTATAGGTAGAGGAACTGGCAGGGGCTGACTTCCACAAATCCATCCGTGAAAGAGGTGGGCTGCTGAGAAACTGTACAAGCTCCTAAGAGATGTCCAGATGAACCAGGGTGGAAAATATCGGATTACTGGCGGGATGTGTCTGCTGTAGCGTCTTTGGCATCAGACCTTCACCTAAACAGAACACAGTAAGATGTTGCATTGTAATTGATGATGAAAAGGCACATAGTACCAATAAAAACAATAAAAAAAAATGTTTTCATTTATTCTAAACCTTCCTTTTTTATTAATTTATTTAGCTTCAATTAAAAAAAAAAAAAAAAAAGTCTGCATTCAAAGCCTTTTATATACATTATACCAGTGAACTCTCTTTACTTTTCAGTTTGGCAATGAACCTTTGGCAGCTGTATAAAGTTATATAAAAAGTAGGGATGCATGATAATTATCGGCCCGAAAAAATGATCGGCCGATATGTGGCGAAATTACATCATTTTTGAATCAGTCCGAAAAATTGATTTAATCCGATAAATTGAACCGATAATGTAATAGGTTTTTTAAAATCGCTTGTTGGAGTGTTGCACCTTTAAACAGGTTGTGTTGCACTCCCGACGTCATCTGCCGCGCATGAAGCATGCATACCTGACTGACCTGAGTGGATACAGGAGCTAGTATGAATGTAGGAACGTTCTTCTCGGTGGCATTGGATGACAAGACCATCCCTGTTTGTAATACGTGTTCAGCAAGGATTTTGAGAGGAGGGAAGTACACAACAAGTTTTAACACAACAAATCTTATAGCATATTAATTTATTGTTTAAATAAACCTTTGAATGTGTCTTGTGAAATATACTAAACATCCATCCATCCATTATCTATACACCGCTTAATCCTCACTAGGGTCGTGGGGGGCTGGAGTCTATCCCAGCTGACTTAGGGTGAAGGCAGGGGACACCCTGGACAGGTCGCCAGTCCATCGCAGGGCCACACTTAGAGACAGACAACCAAGCACACTCACATTCACACCTACGGACTATTAAGAATCACCAATTAACCTCAACATGTTTGTGGACTGTGTGAGAGGAAGCCGGAGAACCCGGAGAGAACCCACGCTGCACGGGGAGAACATGCAAACTCCACGCAGAAAGATTCCGGTGCCCCCACCGGGATGCGAACCGGCAACCTTCTTGCTGCGAGGCAACAGTGCTACCAACTGCGCCACCCTGCAGCCCTATACTAAACATATTAATATTAATTATTTTACTACTTACATTTAATGTTTGTGTTCTTTATCTTCTTGAGATAAAAGAATATCTGTCAAAGCCCCCGATTCTCAGACCCAAGAACCCCATGGAATACTGGAAAAGCAATAAATCCTGGTTCCCGAACCTTGCCTCACTTGCACAGAAATACCTGTCAGCCCCTTGCACAAGTATAGACAGTGAACGTTTGTGTTCTGCTGCTGCAAATGCTGTTGATGGAAAAAGAAACAGAATTGGGTGTGAGAAGGCAGAGATGCTACTCTTTATCAAAAAAAATCTCCCAATGATGCCCTCACATAAATAGAAAAGACAAAGGGACACTGGACAAAGTGACAGAAGAAGTTGAAATTTGAAAATGTAAGGGTTTTTTTCATTTTTATTTTAATTTCTAAACTAACATTTCAGAGAAATCTCTACTGTGCCCGATGCAGTTAAAGCAGTAATAATTCTATAAACACCTTTTGTTGTGAGATGCACTTTATTATGGTTGAGGATGCACTTTATTTTCTATTTTTGTGTGTTTTTGGAGTTGAGGTTGACATATGTCAATGCATTTAATTGATTTCATTTGAATAAATATTTGACTTAAAAACTATACCTACCTCATCCTCATGCACTAAAGATTGTATTTCTTTGTTATGCATAAAATGCTAGAAGATAAACTTTGTTATTTGCAGACAAACCAGTCATAGTTCTGTGAACCCCTTTTTTTTGAGGGATGCTCTTTTTGCTTTAGTTGTGATTTGATATATCAGTACATTTGATACACTGAATATGTTTTCATTTACAACAACTGACCACAGGCAAAAGGTTTTAGTTTTGAAAGGTGTAACAGCCTGTGTGAACAATCACAGGACATTTTGTTTTGATTTATTTTGTTTGAGAAAATGCAGTGTTATTTTTTTCAGCTGTTTGTGATATTTTCACAAAAATAAATGAACATTTGAAGAGCCTGTACTGTTGTTTGCTGTTATAGTCTGGCCAGAGCTTCTAAAGTATTATTTTTTTCATCACTGCATCTTAAATGTTTTTATTCTCCTGGATGCACAAACTGTAGATTATTTTAAGATTATATAAAATATAAAAATATGAACTTAACGGTTATTGGTATCGGCATCGGCCATGAGAAGCAGTTAATTATCTGTTATCGGTATCAATTAAAATTTTACATATCATGCATCCCTAATAAAAAGTATCAGAAATATGCAAATGAAAGGCTGAATAAAAGATGACACTTGACCCAGACTACTCTGTGTTTATTTGATTCAATATAGATGTCTCCCGTTTGGCTGCTCACTCATCTTTTTATTGTTGATATTGTACATTTGAATTCCATCCATCCATCCATCCATCCATTTTCTATACACCGCTTAATCATCACGAGGGTCACAGGGGGGCTGGAGTCTCTCCCAGCTGACGTAGGGTGAAGGCAGGGGACACCCTGGACAGGTCGCCAGTCCATCACAGGGCCACACTTAGAGACAGACAACCAAGCACACTCACATTCACACCTACGGACAATTTAGAATCACCAATTAACCTCAACATGTTTTTGGACTGTGGGAGGAAGCTGGAGAACCCGTAGAGAACCCACGCTGCACGGGGAGAACATGCAAACTCCACACAGAAAGATCCCGAGTGGGTGGAGATCCTACTAGTGGATGGGGCGGAGCTAGCAAGGGCTAGACAGTTGTCTCAGTGCTCCGGGTGGAATAATATCGTTTTGTCATTAATCTTGTCGTCTAATTTACGATTGGCCAAGAAAAATAGCGGAGCTTTAAACCTTGATCATTTTGATTGGTGTTTGGTGAAGGAAAGTTAACTTTGTAAGCAGCAAAATGCCTGGAACAAAGATCACCAAACAATTTGAATCAGCTGTGAAGCATGGGCCTGACGCGGAGCCAGACTCACCGCCTGTGTGGGATAAGTTATCTGAAAAGATTCTCAAATCAATGAATAAGCGATTCGACCTCCTAGATAACAAGCTTGAAACTCTGATGAACACACAGCTGGCGCTGACTGAAAGGCTGGTCGTTGCAGAGGAACAGGGTTCTGACCATGAACGGCGTATCCAGGCGCTAGAGCTGTGTTTGACAGCTACGAGAAAAACAAACGACAGACTTTTAACAAACATTGATGACTTGGAGGGACGTATGCGACGCAATAACATCAAGATATTGGGAATACCAGAGGGTGAGGAAAAAGGCCGACCCACAGAGTTCGTCGCTGGATTACTGCAGAAGTTGTTTGGGGCCAGCAACTTTACAAAGCCGGTGACAGTGGAGCGTGCACATCGCATTCCTGTGCCAAAACCCACGGATGGCAACAGACCACGGGGCATTATCGCCAGGATTCACTTTTATCAGGAGAAGGAATTAATCCTACGGCTGAGTTGGCAACAACAAGTGAGCTACAAGTGCAACCGAGTCTACATACATCCGGATTACACCGCGGAGGTGATGGCACAGAGAAGAGGCTTTCGTGAGGTAACCCAGACGCTCAGAGAGCGGGAAGTTAAATATACCTTACGTTTTCCAGCTAAACTTTATGTCCAGCACAACGATCAGGTAAAAGTCAATAACTCACCTGATAGCGCTATGTCTTTCATAGAGCAAGAGTTAAATAAGTAGGCCTACTGTATGGGGATGTAGGCCTGTGAACTGTGACTGTTGAGGCTATTATTGGAATAGTATTTGCCGACTATCCCTCAAATGACTTGAACTCGTGTATGGACGGTGGGATTTAATCTTTCTTTTTTTTTTATTCCACCATGGAGAAGCTGTGGGTCACACCGTGTTTTGTTTCTATTAATTATTTCGAGAGAGACCTTCGGCGACGGGTCATTGCCATGCGCCTTATGGACTATGGGGTCTTTTTTTCTTGTGGGTGGGTGGGTGGTGGGGGGTGGGTATGTGTGTTGTGTGTGGGTGTGTGTTGGTGTGATGGAGTATGGGGAGAGACGGTCTGTTTGGCTATTCAATCACGATTTTGTTTTAAAGTGTATAACTTACGTATGAATTGTTTTCGATCATTTTGAAACTATGTCTTCAGTTCTAAATGATACAATTACTTTAGCCTCCTGGAATGTGAGGGGCCTGGGGAATAATATAAAATGTGGGAAGGTATTTTCTTATTTAAATTCTTTGAAAGCAGATATTTTGTTTCTGCAAGAGACTCATACTGTTAAAGATACAGAATATAAACTGAAGCCCGGCTGGGTCTCACAGGTCTATCACGCACCCTTTACAACTCGTGCAAGGGGGGTAGCAATTTTGTTTCGTAATAATATTCATTTTATATTGAAATCCAAGTCTATAGATCCCAATGGGAGATTTATTTCGATTTCTGGTCATATTAATTCATTTCCAATCACTTTGTGATTAAATAATCTGATCAAATCTAGAAACATGGTAGACATTTGGAGAATACAGCACCCTGACAAAAAGGAATATTCATTTTATTCTCACGTACACCAGTCATATACTCGAATTGATTACTTTATTACTGAGGCCCTGTCAATTCCAAAGATTAGTAAAACAAACTATCACAGCTTATTAATTTCTGATCATTGTCCCACTACTTTGCAGCTTCAAGTATCTTTTTCTAAACCAAAATTTAAGTGGAGATGTAACCCTCTATTATTATCATCACCAGGTTTTAAGGAGTACATGAACAAAAATCTTACAGAGGTTTTGAAGATAATTGACAACGGAGAGGTTTCAGATTCCACTTTATGGGAAGCGCTTAAAGCTACCATGAGAGGACATATGATTATGTTTGAAACTACGAAAAAAAAGCTGAATCTAAAAGAATGAAAGAAATTGAACAAGAAATTATTAATCTAGAACAAACACATAAGACCTCTTTACAGTAGTCTGACTATAACAAGATCTTAAAGCTTAAGTCTGAATATAACTCCGCCCTTGGTAGGGAAATTAGTAGTCCTTTACTAAAGACCAGACAAAAACATTTTGAACTGAGTGACAAACCACAAAAGTTACTTTCAAGACAACTGAAAGGGGATCAAGCCAAGACTGCTATTTATAAAATATAGTCCAAAGCTGGACAGATCCTTACAGATCATCAGGAAATTAACAATGTATTTAAAGACTTTTATTCACCTCTGTACACCTCCACCTCTACAGCAACTATGACAGATTATGCACACTTTTTCAGTTCGCTATCTTTGCCACAGTTAAATGAGAGCAATCAGCACTCTTTGGAAAGAATGTTTTCAGTGGCGGAATTAGTTGAGCCAATCAAGGCTTTTCCAACAGGCAAATGTCCAGGACCAGATGGTTTTGGAGCTGAATTTTATTTGGCATTCTATGAGATTTTAACACCTCTGCTTCTCAGAATGTTCAATGAGTCGATGGCCAGCAAAACTCTTCCACCTTCTTTGTATGAGGCTAATGTATGTCTGTTATTTAAAAAAGGGAAAGATTCCACTGATCCCGCTAGCTATAGGCCAATTTCTTTGCTCAACTTTGATCATAAAATTTTGACAAAAGTATTGGCCACTAGATTAAATAAACATATAGCAACAATCATTCATCCAGACCAAGCTGGTTTTATTCCAGGCAGGCTTTCCTTTTTAAATGTGCGTCGTTTGTTGAATGTATTGTACTCTGAGCGGGCTGATAACATCCAAGCTGCAGTCATGACAGTGGATGCCCAAAAGGCTTTTGATTGGATTGAATGGCCATATTTATTTGAAACCCTTAGGATATAGCATACAACACTCACTGTTCTTGGAAAAAAACACTCATCTAAGACTTGATCATTCTTGCCTCTCCTAATGATTGAGCTAATTAATTAGCTCAAAATGCTAATACACATAGTAAGTTTGTTTACATTTTTCACCTGTGTGCATCCCACGTATCACCCTCGGCTATATAATGTGCTCACACTGTATATTGCAATAATAAATGCCAACATCTACAAAAGCTTTTTGATGAGTGAACTAAAACATAGTGGAGGTATGCCACCAAGTTTTACAATGGAGGTGTTAGCATGTGCAGACTACTGTCCTTGGAGGCAGCAGCACGTTGGGCCTTAACTACAGTCTGGTTTAGTGGTGAGGTCACACTGTATGAAAATGGCTACTTTTGTTGCTTTCCTGGGAAATGTACTTTTCCAGCTCCAACAAAAGGCCATTCTTTAAGAAATATGTCCAGAAGAAGTTTGGTTCTCAGACAATGTCATTATTGACCCTAAACACATTTTTTGTAGTTTTGTAGGTCTGACTCAGTATGCTGGTTGGCTGAGGCCTTTTTGTGTGGAGTTTGCATTTTCTCCCTGTGCTAGTGTAGATTTGTGCAGGGTGTTCCAGCTCCTTCCCACAGTCCAAAGATATGCGTGGTAGGTTAACTGGTGATTCTGAATTGGTCGTAGGTGTGAGTATGAGCATGCCCCTCACCCGGTGTTAGCTGGAACACACTCCAAACCCTAGCAAGCTTCTCCAGGATTTCTGGCTGATGTTTTGGTCACTTTTGCAGTTTGTCGGTGGCATCACCCCTAGAGGCAGCATGAGGCGGTGTCTACAACCCACAGAAGTAGCTCAGGTAGTGCAGCTCATCCAGGATGGCACAGCAATGTGAGCTGTGGCAAGAAGGTTTGCTGTGTCTCTCAGCACAGTGTCCAGAGCATGGAGGAGATACCAGGAGACAGGCCAGTGCACCAGGAGACGTGGAGGGGGCCGTAGGAAGACAACAACCCAGCCGCACGACCTCTACCTTCTCCTTTGTGCAGGAGGACCAGGAGGAGCACTGCCATAGCCCTGCAGAATGACCTCCAGCAGGTCACTAATATGCATCTTTCTGCTCAAACTGTCAGAAACAGACTCCATGAGGTGGTATGAGGGCCCGACATCCACCAGTGGGGCTTGTGTTTATAGTCCAATACTGTGCAGGGCGATTGGCATTTGCCAGAGAACACCAAGATTGGCAGATTCACCATTGGCACCCTGTGCTCTTCACAGATGAGAGCAGGTTCACACTGAGCACATGTGACAGACGTGACAGAGTCTGGAGATGCCGTGGAGAATGTTCTGCTGCCTGCAACATCCTCCAGCATGACCATTTTGGTGGTGGGTCAGTAATGGTGTGGGGAAGCATTTCTTTGGAGGGCCGCACAGCCCTCCATGGGCTAGCCAGAAGTACCCTGACTGCCATTAGGTACCGGGATCAGATCTTCAGACCCATTGTGAGACCATATGCTGATGCAGTGGGTCTGGGAGGAGATCCCTCAGGAGAACATCCTGCCTCATCAGGAGCATGCCCAGGTGTTGTAGGGAGATCATACAGGCACGTGGACGCCACATACTACTGAGCCTCATTTTGACTTGTCTTGAGGAATTTCCACTGAAGTTGGATCAGTCTGTAATGTGATTTTGTGAGTATGATTTGAAATCCAGACCTCCATGGAATCATAATTATGATTTACATTGATAGTTCTGCCCTCGGCAAAGTGTGTGTGATTAAAAAGGTTAAAAAAGTTCATGATAAGGTTTGATAAATATTTTATAATTCATTGTTTGTAATTCAGGTTAAAAGTACAAGGTAAAAAGCAATTGTAAAGTCAACATTGTTTATGCATATTTAACTTTAAGTTGTTGCAATGCATTGAGGGTAGAAGAAGCTCAGTGAGGGAAAATGAAAATCCTGTCTATTCCTGTCCAAGTTGCTCCTGTGTGTCAAATCTCACCCAAACCGTCGAAAGCAATGGCTGTAAGTTCAAAAAGTGTTTTGTTGTTTAAAGGATAACGTATGCCTTTATTAAATTATTTAGGCTCTGTTAGAGATCGTCTTTTGGTACGTGTTTATCACCAGGAAATAGACGCAGCCCATTGCATTGCACTGACGTGTTGAGCTGTATTAGCATATGAATGCCACTATTTACACATATTAACGATCTCATTAGCATACCAATGGATCGATACAAGTGTGAATATGTCCAGTAACTTTGGTGATAGCAATTTGGTGAAGTTTAAGCGAAGTTTATGCATTGTTTTTGACGCTGACTCTTTCTCAATGCATTTGTTTGTAATGCGAATGACTGAGGTATATTTTTCCATTTGTGTTTTATGTATTTCAGTTTCACTCAACCTTTTTCAAGCCGCAATACTGACTTGTACGCTGTCTCAAGGATACTGTAATAAAGGAGGAAAACGCTCGGATCCTGGCTTGTGAAAACGAGTTTGGCTCACTGTTTATCTACGTTAACATACGCAGAGTATCTAACACGTAGTGGTAACAGTACATTGATCATTTTTGTGTTGTTTTGTTCTCAATGCATTCCACTATGTAATGAAGAAAGTTTTTCAACTGGAATATTTCATTCACTGACATCTAGGATGTGTTATTTTAGTGTTTCCTTTATTTTTTTGAGCAGTGTAGTTCAGTGTGAAAGCACCCTCTGAAGCTGATGTTGTCCAAACTGGCAGGCTTCTTCAACATCTAAAAGACAGTAATCAAGTCAATCCTGTTTTGGCTTTTCACGAAAAATGAATGAAAAATACTTACTTAATCTCAGTATAACGAATCAAGAAACATTTAATTTATGCCCAAGTAATGATGTGCATATTTAAATGTAAGCCACAGTTTCCCACAATGTAGTACCATCCATTGATTATCTATACACTGCTTTATCCTCTGTTGGGTAGCGGGGGGCTGGAGCCTATTCCAGCTGACTCAGGGTGAAGGCAGGTTCACCTGGACAGGTAACCAGTCTACCACAGGGCTACACAGAGCGACAAGCACATTCACATTTACACCTACGGACAATTTAGAATCACCAGTTAACCTCAGCATGTTGTTGGATTGTGGCAGGAATATGTTCCCTTCACATAACCGTGGCCACATCCTGGACTTGGTCTGCTCCACTGGTCTCAAGATATCACAGCCATCATGCCACAACCTCCATATCTCTGATCACCTGGTAATCAACATGGACAAAAGACTCCCCACCCCATCCCCAAACTTAAACGCAGTATAAACTTCCGCAATATAAAATCCATTACTCCCTCTGCTCTCTCTACTGCACTAACCTGCAGCCTAATTGCATCCCCCGCACCACCATCTGGCAATCCCTCTGACCTTGTCACCCACGACAACAACACCCTCTCCTCCTGTCTGGATTTCCTGGCCCCCAACAAAACAAAAACAGTCTCATTCACGCACTCTGCCCCATGATACAACCCTGCACTTTGCCTGATGAAAGCACAGAAGTGCCAACTGGAACCACTCTTCAGAAGAACTGGACTCACAGTACATCTTCAAATCTACACAGACCACATCCAAAAGTACAGAGATGCTCTCAACTCTGCCCGGTCAACCTACTACTCACACATCATCCACTCTGGCTCCAGCAACCCCAAGACACTGTTCTCCACAATCACTTCCCTTCTGAAGCCTCATGACAACACCGCCTCATCCTTCACAACCGATAAATGCCAGACTTTCCTCACATTTTTTCAATCCAAAATAGACTCCATCTACAACAGCCTCCACACCTCCACCCCACCTCTCCCCCTTACTCCCCCCCGTCCACTGCTCAGCCTTTATCTCAGTTCTCTCCCATTTTTCCTGCTCAACTCTCCCAACTCATAACCAGCATGAAGACTCCCACTTGCACCCTGGACTCCATCCCATCCAAGCTCATCAAGACCTGCCTTCCTGTCCTCTCTCCACTCATCACTGCCATCATCAACTCCTCCCTCTGCTCTGGATCAGTGCCTGACACCCTTAAAGTTGCTGCCATCACCCCCATTCTCAAAAAAATTGGACTTGACCCTGACATCATGTCCAACTTCCACCCCATCTCCAACCTCCCCCTCCTTTCTAAAATATTAGAACGTGCTGTCGCCTCCCAGCTCCAAACTCACCTCAACTGCAATAACATGTATGAAGTATTTCAATCTGGTCTTCTATCCAAACAGCACTGAAACAGCCCTCCTCAAAGCATCCAACGACCTCCTCCTCTCTGCAGACTCTGGACATGTCAGTATTCTCATCCTCCTCGACCTCACCGCTGCCTGTGATACCATTAACCACTCCATCGTCCTCTCCCGTCTTGAAAAATCACTTCACTGGCACAGCACTGACCTGGATCAAATCCTACCTTTCCAACTAACAACAATTCATCCACATCAATGACCACTCCTCCGCCACTGATCCCCTGGCACAAGGTGTCCCCCAAGGTACGGTGCTTGGTCCCCTGCTCTTCATCATCTACATCCTCCCTCTTGGTAACATAATCCGTCGTCACCATCTCCGATTCCACTGCTACACTGACGACATTCAACTCTACATCTCCACCCAATCCATTACCTCCTCCACCCTCTCCACCGTCTCAAACTGCCTCTCTGAAATAAAAGCCTGGATGCAAACCAACTACCTTCAGCTGAACTGTGATAAAACTGACCTCATGTTCATCGGCCCCAAATCCCTCACCCAGTCCATCCATCACTTCTTGACTCCCTCCTCTCACACCCGAACCTTGGACTAATCTTCGACACCAACCTCACTTTTGAACATCATATCAAACAGGTCACAAAAACAGCCTTATTCCATCTGAAAAATATCGCCCGTCTCCAACCATCTCTCTCCCTCCCTGCAGCTGAAACACTCATCCATGCTTTTATCACCTCCAGACTGGACTACTCCAATAGCCTCCTCTATGGTTTACCCTCCAAACTCCTCAACAAACTTCAGCTTATTCAAAACTCTGCCGCCTGTCTCCTCACCCACACCGGCTCTCATGATCACATTACCCCCATCCTCCAAAATCTCCACTGACTCCCTGTCAAAGAACGAATCACATTCAAGATCCTCCTCCTCACCCACAAAGCCCTCCATCATCTGCCCACACCATCAGTCCCTTTCAGTGTGTGGCTGAGGGCAGGGCTTGACTCACTGCAGATGGCTGATTGAACACACCTGCATATCATCTCACCTCATCCAGACCTCCGTAAAAGCCTGGCTTCTCTTGTTCTCCAGAGCCAGATTGTTCTGTGACGGTGGTACATGCACAGTGAGTGTTCAGCCATCTCCAGTGAAATATGCTAGTGAGTGTTTGTCTCTAGTGCCTTTCTAGTGTAGGTCCTCCAATGTGCGACAGCCTTCTTCATGTTCAGCCAGCTCACCATCTTGAGATGCACCGTGTCACCTCCGGTCACTCACTTCCAGCCAGTCAGCCCACAACCACCTCTACTCCCCTTTGAAGATTGTTTAATAAATGTAACTTTCTACCACTTCTGTGTTCTGCTTCTGGGTCGAACAAAAACCTAAACCTCACAAAACAGTATGGCCACTATGGATTCAGCCGAAACCAAGCAAACCGGGCAAGCTCTCTCCACCCAAGGAGCCCTTGTGGTGCAGCATTAGATGGCTCTGCGGGAGATAATGGAAGCCCTGCATTGACTGACTTCCAGTGTGTCGCAGCTCAGCAGACGCATCAACCATGAGGCCATGTGACTTAAATGATGCTCGTCTCAAGAAGTGCCTTGTCTTCCTCCCCAGCTGCAACTCCAGTCTCCACCACCAGTGTTCCCCACGAGCCTGTCATCCCTACTCCCGCAAAATGCTCAAGCGCCACAGAAACAAGCAGTCAGTCAGTTTTCAAACCAGTGTAGTCTTGTTTTGAACTACCAGCTGAAACCTACCATAAGTCTAAAATAGCCTTCATTATGTTCATTAAGTTCACTGTCTGGTAAAACATTCAACTCCAGGTATCAGGTAAGTGGTCTTTTGGTGACTTAGGTGCGGGTGACACTTTCATTGACTTAAACTTAGTTTCTCAAACAGACCTCCAGATGAAGCCATTTACTGACCCCAAGGACATTTTTGCCCTAGATGGTTGACTTTTAGCCCATGTGACGTCCAGTTGACTTACTTTCAGGTAACCAACACTTCTTTCATATAATCCCTTCACCCATGAGCCCAGCTGTTCTAGATCTCTCGGTTAAAATTGCGCAACGCTCACATTGACTGTTTTCCCTCCTCTACAGCGCTCTGTCTCACCCTTCTGACACTTCTGACTGTAGATCTCACATGTATACCTTCTGGCTAATGAGTAGACACAGCAGGTCCATCCACCTCTAGAGAACTGTCCACCACATTTGTCCCTGAGTCAGTCAGCTCATGAGTGCTTCTGTAGGGGTGCTCCAAGATTGAGGATAATAAATCTACCTTTCCTAAAAGCAATCTTAATGTTGTGCTTCTGGGTCCAAAGGGACAGAGTACATATCTAATCATTTTCATAATGCCTGTAAACAACCTAAAATACATCAAAACTCAAAGTTTAACTTTGCCCTACTAAAGTAAATGAAAACTGACAACCTGAATGACAAATCTACAAACTTATGCTTGATGTCTGTAGCTCATTGCAATATGCTTTTAAAATGGTTGACAGTAATATAAGGTTTGTTGTTAATGGTTCAAAACACGCTAAACCAGCAGAGTCCTTGAGGGGGCCCCCATTCACAATAAAGTGCTCCTGTGGAATCTGGGTTGACCCTTCATCTACACACTTAGAGCTGAGTGCAGCCACATCTGTGGCAGATATAGACAAAAACGCATGCTTCCATGAGACCACACTTTAATGACTATGCAGAGCTTGGGCTTCAAATAAACTGTTGGGCTTTGTGGTACCATCTGTCCCTACTATTCCTGTTCTCTCAGCTGAAGGCAAACAGGACCTGCCCTGTTCTGGCCCGAGCTGAACCATGAGCTGGAATAAGTGGTGTAGGCTTACAACAACGTACTGGAAGTGGTACAGTAAGAGATCTTAGGGAGACTAAGCTTTCAGAATGTGATCTCAAAAGACAAAGACGGCAATAACAATCCCATATCAACTATGTCATCAGAGTTTTTCTGGGTTTAACATGCACAATCTTAAAGGGCAACCCCACTGATTACACACAATGTTTTGCTCACTCTGACGTCTTCTGGTACAACCTGTCCTATAGGGAATGAAAGTCAGCTTTAATTTTGAGTAGCTATTTTATGTCATTATTTCAAAAATAAAGTAAAAGGCAATGAGAGGAAAATAAAGAGAGAGGTGGGGAAAGATGTGACAAGGGCCACAGCCTGAGCACACCTAACAATTCAGCCAAACATTGTGGAGATGAAACACTAAATCAGAGCTGAATAATTCATTCCTTAGCATCTCCACTGCAGAGCTGAAGAAATGTTGCAGTGTGCGAGTACATAAAGCTTTTGTACTTAAATAAATTAATCTGGGTCATTCACTTAGTACAAAGTATTTTTACAATGTGGTGGTGCAACTTGTCTTAAGAAAAGCTAGTATTTGTCCTGGCAACAGCTGAACTATTCAGCAAGTCAGAACTGTTTTGTAAAAGTAAAGTTAAAAACAACTAACAAGAACCTAACAGATTACTCAGCTGCAGCTGTTCATTTTCATTGATTTCAGCTCCATGAGGGACCCTTAGTTAGTTTATTCAGTATTTAAACATCTATTTTTGCAGAACATTGTGAGAAATATTGTGCATATAGGACCTTACTTGGACTGGGCTGTCTGAATAATATATCACAATTGGCACTTTTTCAAATAATACATTTAAGAGCTACAAGAAAGCTACCATAAATGAACTTGAAAGTGGCATTACCTGGTTGCCTGTCAGACGACACTGTGCTAGAAGTCTGGTAGTAAATGCCAGGAACACAGCATTCATTTTGTTACATAGAAGTGGTGATGCATTGACACTGTGAGCTCAATTGATGCCAGTACCAATCCTGTCATACTAAGTGAATAAGGCATCAGCAACTGTTACTTGCAATCATTAGACCTGCACTGCTGCATGCTATTAATCTTTTGGAACACAACCCGACGAGGTCTGTCTCAGCCAGGTTGAATCACCAATTCTGAACTGTAGAAACCTCTATGGCATGTTGGTTCAGGTTTATCGGTTTGGTTACTAAGTCAGCTTGATAAACAGAAGTTTAATAGAGTGAGAAGTCAAAGTACTGAGCTGTGCCTCTGCCATATTGATGACACAAATATTAGACATAATTTTATCTATTATTTCTTTAAAGAGTAAATAGTTGAATGGAATGGAGCCCCTGTTGATGCTGTTCATATTACTCATCCCTGATTCTCATGCTGTGACCTCAACCTTCCTTCAATATACAGTCTGTTTTTGTTGTTGCCACATTCATAGTTATACTTCCACTTCTAGCATGGTTAGCTGATTAATAATAATTGATCAGCTTTATATAGCACTTTTTTAACTGAAGGAGTAACTCAAAGACGCATACACTGTCAATTATTCTTTCACACACATTCATTCCAGTGGTGTTAGCTACGATTGTAGCCACAGCTGCCCTGGGACAGACTGACAGAAGCGTGGCTGCCATTCTGCACCTACGACCCCTCCGACCACCACCTCAAACAATTCACACCAGGCAAGGTGGGTGAAGTGTCTTGCCCAAGGACACAACGATCATGACACAGGTTACAGAGCGGAATCGAACCACCGACCCTCCGATCATTGACCGACTCGCTCTACCACCTGAGCCACAGCCACCCAATTATTTAAATTTTTAGATATTATCAGCTAAAAAACCACGTTACTCCCACAAGCCCCTTTACAAATTCAACGATTGGTTGTCCTATGTAAATCTTATGAATCAGGTTTCTATGTTCTATACAAATTCAGCATCCATGTGCTTGTGTGAGCTGGCAACAGTTCCTGTTTTAAGTAAACTTCTAAATTGCACAAGTATTTCTGGGATTTATCCAAAACAGGTAAAAAGGTGCATTTCGTGGACAAGAGAATAGCCAACCATAGCTTATTGGGAGACATGGGAAATCAGTACAGATGCAATCAGATTTGTGATCTGAGCAACAGTAACATGTTTGTGCCCAAGTATGAATGAAAGTGTCTTAACTCACATCTGGATTTCTATGAAGATATTACAGACTAGTTTATGATTAGTTAGGCCTTTTTCATGGGCTGTTAGACTTTAAATTGTTATCTTCAGACAGGCAGAGGAGAGACAGACATACAACACAAACAGAATATAGTTCAGCTGTTGACACACATCAGTTAAATAACAACAGTATTAACATGACATTTCCAGTAACGACCTAAATCCTTCTAAATGGAGCCCTTCCCCCTCTGCACATAATCTCTGACTCACTGCTCAACACTTGTAACAGAATTAAAGACCTACAGTCTATACTGATAGAGATTTACACCACTGTCAGCTCCACGAGTCTCTGCTCATCACTGATAGTACTATTCTTTTCAAATGTCATCGGTTTTTGGAAATATAACCATGCAAAGAGTTTTTGGAAACACTGATTTATCTTTGGTTTGTAACATAATCCCTGCAAAGAACAATCACAGTGAAGCAGTTTACATTTTTTTAAATTTTCTTTTTACGTCAAATTTCCATTACCCTTATGATAAGGTTTGTCCTCTGTGGGGAGATGGTGGGAATTACTGTATACAAGTCACACAGTCATCCTTGTAGGGTTTGGCATTGCCCTTAAACACTCTATGGACTAATCTACACACGGCATGAAGGAACACTGCTACAGAAGTCTGCAATCTTTAGAAGTCTGAGAGGTACACTGGCAACAATGAGATCATTTTGCAGGCTTTGCACGTGCACATACATTCGCAGAGCTTGGTGCAAGAACCATGTAATATGTCCTGTGCAACTTTAAATTATTTGTTATCCAAAAAGGTGAAATCTGGAAAAATTCTTTCCCTTTTTTTGCCATAAATACTTCACAAATGTCAGTGACCATCAGACTGGCCAACAACTGCACTATACTAATGACATCACAAAACACCAATACAACCTTCTTATGGTGGGATTTATGACTATCAATGCAGTACTTAAAACCAATTACAAGCAAATTGGTCATGTGTGTGTATAAAGCAAACACAGAAATTAGCCTAAAATTGGCAAAAATAAATACGTCTATGCTGAGAAGCAAGAATAAGTACATGTGTCCTGTCTATCCTATCTGACGGTTGCTCTAAAACACTTACAGTAGCTTCATGCTCTCAAGACCATGGACCTGCTTGAAATGTGAAATACATTAAATGACCTATTGAATGCTTTATTTATGCACCTCCGGGACAGCAAGCTGGTTATGCATGATTGATTATAGCAATTTACAAACAAGTTTGAAGAAATACTGACATAAGAAAACAAAACACTGTTATCTAGAATAAACAGAAACAATCAGCTGGAAGAGATAAATGAATAATTACAAAGTCAAAACGATCTTATATAACAGTCACACTGAACTGGTGACAGTGTTTCAGCCATAGAGATGGACTGTGAGAAACTTATCAGTGTTCCTAGTCCCAGAGTATTGTGGAAATGTAGAATCTTAATGCTTAAGGAAAAGTCTCCCAACGAGAGTGTAGAGAGAGCACAGCAGTGTCACACAGACAGGACATGTCACACAGAAATGAAACTGGCACTTTTGACCATACAAGCCAATCTGATCTTGATTTACCTTCCCAAGTGCAATGCTGCACTATCTATACTGTGCTTCATTGGATTAAATGCATAGACAACCATTCATGGACTGTAAAGCGTCACCATTTTTCACAAGGTGTGCACACTGTGAAAGCAAATTCACACCAATTTAGTGTTTCGTGTAAACAAATTACTCTATGTTACAGTTTGACAAGAAGGATTAGTTTCCCACTCTTTGTTTTGTATTTCGAGCTGACCTACATGTCTAACCCCCTCCCCCTCTACACTGCTCTTCCCCTGGGCGCCATATGGCCAAAGATTAGAAAAAGCCCCATTTCAGTACATCTGAAATGCCACATTGTTACAGAATAAACGAGGAAGTGACCCTAATGTCCTGCTCACACAGCTGGCGACACTGGTTTTCAAGCATATTTTGATCCGTTTTCCACCACACTATAATATTAGGAGCTGTTCTGTGTTTTTGTCCAATAAACTGAGCCAACTTTGTAAAATATATTGATGAAGTAAATGTGAGCAGTAAAGCAAATATTCAGTGGTCAGTCTGTCCAGGTGATAATGCTAGACTGTATGGATCAGCCACTGACAGTTGACGTGAATAACTGATCATCTCATTACCATACATGGCAAGGCCCCAGATGCCAATCTACACAATACAAAATCGGGTGGACTCACCGATGTAGCTGATTGGGTTATATAAGAGATGGTCATAGCCATTGTGACCTTACTGTTGGGTAATATTTGGATGCTTTGAGTTTGGAATTTGACCATCTTGTCTTGTTTTTTTGAAACTGATGTGACTGAAAACTCTAGGACACAGTGATATCGTAGCCACTTGTCAATCACACAGTTTCCACAAAATGACTCCATGATTTGCAAAAGGATCCCCATGCTGTATGAAGGACACTTGAAACTCGCGATTGAGACCTTAAACTATTTAGGAAGATGTTACTAAGGCAACAGATCAGGTGAGAGGTGGAGTCATTTTCACATAGACGTCCTATACAGTCAGGGTTTTTTCAAAATCACTTCCACGTTGTCTCCTTTTCAGAGCATTAGGCTACGTCCATCTTTTATATCATCCAAATGTTCTCGATTATGACTGGTAAAACAAAACAGGACATGGATCAAAAAGACTGGCCTATACCAAGTACCTAGACAGAGGGACAATAAACAAATACTAGGTACTACATTAATCAGCCTTTAATATCCTTACAAATCCTTACAATCTTGCCATTCCCATGAGACCATATCAAGCCACCTAATGATTATTGTTGCTTGTAATGTTTCCCTTAAAACAGCTATTTGCGCTGCACCATAACAGTTTTACCACACCAGGCACTGAATCATACCTCTAGACCTTATCTAGACTTGGACTTTTGGAATGCTGAGACAAATTCAATATGCATAAATTCATTTAAACTATCTAAAATGGACCTAAAGACAATCAGACCTAAATCTAACAGACCCAATAATGAGCAAAGATGTGGTGAACCGGAGGAGGCCTAAAGAGAAACAGAACAGTAACAAGATGCAGGACCAATCCACCAATTTGACTGATCACATCCAATATTTGCTTTATGGAATTACTTGGCATTGCACTTTGCAATATCAGGGAACAACGGGAATCCATTAAAATTTGACACGCTTTAAAGTAAGGTAGCAGTTAAAACCAATCAAGAACAGGTCATTGAGAAAAAAGTCACTCAATTCTGACACGTGTTTTTGAAGTTAGTTATTAATCATCATTTTCCTTTTTCCTCTTTTAGGTTGAACTCTGTAATAAACCGTGTACAATAGGACATAGTTTGCAACCAGAGGTGGTTTGTTTGGGGGGTGAAACTGATACAAGGCTCTGAGGCTAGAAAGGGGCACTGGAACATGCTAAGGATTAGAGATATTTATTGTTTCAGGCCATGGCGAGCTGCAGTCAGCAGTTTATGTGAACAGCGTGCAGAGAGAGCACAGCAGGCAGATTCTGTCTAGTACTGAGGTACAGAATTTGAACCTTGGTGTATTTATGCCAATATTACCACATTGGTCTTTGTGTAGTATGCATCTTATGGCCACAAATGGCCCAACAGTAATAGTTCAAAACTAGAATATCCAGGTGTTTTCCTTATTTTCCTCGAGGCCCTCTCATTTAGCGCCTGACTCTGGAGCAACAAGTTGAATCAAGTTTGATTTTAAATAAACTAACATTAAACCGCCTTTTCTTCACCTCAGTATGTGTTACCTAGGGCCAATCTGTGTGTATTTGCATTTAGGGTGGCTACAGAATCTCCAGGGACGAACATGTAGAAACATGGGATGGTGGGAGTGCAGTGATCACACAATCTGCTCAAGTGCTCACATAGTCTGGGGCCACCTATAAAAATGTTCTGTTGTGACTTTAAAATAATGAACAGATGTACAATTTAAATATCTAACCTGCAAGAACAGCACTGTGGAATGACCTGACTTTGGTAATGTTGTCAAAGTCAGAACTGCCAGTCCACAGTACCTGTTTTAGGGCCAGCCTTGTTGCTAGCACACCAGACTGCTCTAAACTAACAGAGATGATTCCTGTAAATCACAATTTTGAAGGAATACGCTTGTATCCACTTATAGGAGGAGCAGGTCACATACTAGTATTCATGTGAAATAGATAATCTACGTTGTATTTGCTTAAAGCACAAAGCACTTGTGAAAACTGTCTGGTTCCTGAAGGTGGCAGGCTGGGGATAATTAGTGCAGCCTGAATGGCAGCCTCTAGATGTAAAAGCTATCGCATTATTTCATACTGAGGTCATATTAAAGCTGTGGCCAAAAAGCATAAAAATGCCAAAAAGTGAAAGACACTGAATTGAGTTTCAGAAGGCAGAGATTTCCTTAGCAAGAATGCAGAAGGTATACCAATCTGAAAGCATAGTCCTGACAGAGGGAAAGTCAAACAGATGTGTCTGACAGATGTGCTGAAGACGGCTCATTTGTAGGTACCAAAAAGGAGGGAGAAAAAGAAAAAAGATCCATCAGATGTGTGTTTTACTTTTAAATGGCTTGCAAACTGGTATGGTTGTTGGATTTCAGCTGAAAAAAATACCCAGAACCAGGACCAGGACCACAGAGAACACCTTCAGTCTGTGAGTCTGCAATGAATCATTTCTCGTCTATTATTTGCTTTAATTGATGTACGTACTCAATTCATTGAATATTTCAGCAAATGTATCAGTGAAAGACAGTTTCTTCTAAAAAAAAATAAAATAAATAAATAAAAAAACCAACAACAACAAAAAAAAAAAACATTGCTTTGGCATTTTCAGTGAAGCAAGGTGTAATTACAAAAAACCGAGTAGAACAACAGCTCTGGTTCCGTTCAAGCAGCTGGTTAAAGATATAATGCTGGTCAAAGTTTCCATTGTCTACATTTGTCATTCAGTCAAGAGCTCAGATTTAAGAACAAATTCGACAAATTGCACTAACAGAAATGCCTGAAAAGAAAAAGTGTGTTTGGACAGAGAGCTAGAAGTTGTGAAGCTGAGAGGAAGCGACCAGGCTCGTGTGTTCTGGCCGGTACCGTGTCGGTACCATAATCACCATCAACACACTGTTAACACGCTCGAGAGGAAAACGGTCCTGGCCCGGATCCTCCGACCCGCCCAGGCCGGAGCACAAAGTGTCAAATCGTCCATAAAGCACACCGTACCTCTGGGCTCCATCATGCACGTCCAAGGCGATCCATTCCAGTTCAAAACAATAATCCATGGTTTATGCAGAAGTTAGCTGATCGTTCCGTAACCACACATTCACAACTTATACACGTGTTATAACCGTTCAAAGTGTAAGAGAAAAAAGTAGCGCAAAGTCGCATTTACGCTCAGCTTGAAAAAAAACAAAAAAGGTGGCCTCAGACTCCAGAGCTCCCCTCAGCTGGTATCCACGGCAGGAAAAGCCATCCAAGAGGCGAAAAACACGGTGACGAGTCCTCGCACCGAGCCGCCGTCCTCCCTCCAGGTATGGATGCAGGCTGAGGGGGCGGGGTCTCGGGGGCAAAGCCTCGGGGGCGGGGCCTCGGGCTGCCTCGATTTGGCGCCTGTTTGCCCTGAACGCCGCCTGCCAGGCACTACCTCCTCCCCCACCGCAGGCTGCTGTTCCGCCAGGCTCCCGTGTGTGGCGTGGCGCACAAAAGTGGGAATATACTGTGGGCCACCACACACGTGATCACACCACGTGATCACATGATGATCCTCTACAATCTTATTATTGTAATTTCCTGATCATCATAATTTGATCCCTTATGTCTTGCAGACATAGAAGAGTTTAGAGGTTGTGCTACTACTGTTTTTGTTCTGCAAATTTGGCACAGTTTGTTATTGAACTGTCCGAACTACACAATGTTATGCATGTGCAGCAATTATTAAAATGTGCATACCAACAGTAATATACTGAAACTAGTCAAGTGTGGCTTAGAGTAGTGTGATTTCAAACATATGAGTTAAATGTGTACCATGCCAGCAGTGGTACCAGCACAGTGCCTGCTTGCTACAGGTGAGCACCACTTGGAGCAGGAACTAGTGGAGGTTTGAGTTGCTGCTGCTCCCTGCCACCAGCCCCTCCCTTCACCAACTGAGTGTTGGAGATGAATCTCAGCTTGTCCCCAAGACCACAGCCAGTGCTGGTGAGGACCCAAATCCACAGTGGGTTTGGTTAAAATGCCAGTGTTCATTGTAAGATTCTGTTTTTGTTTTAGAAAGTTTCTAGATGTTTTCTAACCACAGTGCTTGCAGGCTCGGGCAGATACAGCCCCCCAGTGTTGCCTTAACCAGGCCAGAAAGACTACTCATCAGCACCACAGCAGAAGGCTAATTTACTATAAAATAATTGCTAATTGCTAATCAATTTGCTAGTTCACATTGTTGCACTCTGTCAATAATATCCTATCTTGTACAGAACTTGCAAATTTTCTATTCATGTATTGTGTTGTTATTACTATCAGTGTCATTATTTAATTTTTTAATTAAACCAAACACTGGACTTTCAAAAGAAAATAAATGTCACTGTGAGTTGCACATATAGGACACCAGGAACAAAAATAGAAATATTTAAGGATATTTTGCAAGGACTTTTTCAAGTTGAAGCAAGACAATGTGATGTTTATGGGCAAAATGACTGATGAGTTTATTGAAACAATGTATAGTATAAGTTTGTATCCACTGATCGTCCAGCAGAGTAGCTACACACTATTCCACTTTGATTAATAATATATTTACCAATAATATGGAAAATGACATGGTTAGTGGATAACATATAAATCATATTAGTGACCACTTCCCAGTATTTACATTTTGCAATTATAATTGTAAAGAGGGTAAATGACATGCAAGTGTATGTGAAATGAAACAGCGATGGAAGCTTTAAAAAGTGAATTACTTCTACAACACTGGAACATAGTTTACAAGGAGCATGATGTTAACAGAGCATATGAGATATTTTTGAACATAGTTGCAGCATTACACAACAAACAGTGTCCCATCAAGAAAGTCAATCAAAAACAAAACTATAGTGGACAACCCTGGATTACAATTGGGATTCAATGCCCGTAAAAAGGAAAAGTCATTATAAAGAGAATTTATAAAGAAGAGAACCACAGAAGCTGAAAATAGATGTGAGATATATAAAAAGAGATTAACAAATGTTATGAGAGTTGAGAGTAAGAAAGAATGTTATGAAAGAATATTAGAAGAGAATAAAAAAGATATTAAGGCCCCATGGAAAGTACTGAATAGTGTTATTACAGATAGAATTAGACCTGAAAGCTACTCACAATATTTTATGGAAAATAGTCAAACTATAAATAATAGTAATGAAGTTTTAAATTAATTTATTAAATTCTTTGTTAGTGTTGGACCAAAACTAGAATGAAATCAAAGATCCAGGGACTACAATGGGTGAAGATGACAATTCTGTAGATAGAAATGTGAGCTCAGTGTTTTGCAAACCTGTAGATGAGAGAGAAATACTAGAGTTGGTTAGTAAATGTACACCAAAGACACCTACTGACTGGAATGAAATTTATATGAAAATTATAAAAAGGGTAATAGAAGGGATTGTCAAACCACTGATGTGCAGTTTGTCTTTTTATGATGCCATTTTCCCAAATGGAATGAAGATTGCTAGAGTGATTATTTAAAAACGGAGACAATCGCATTTTTACAAATAATAGACCAGTGTCAATGCTTCCATCATACTCCATACTTGGAAAAGTTATTTATTTAAAGGTTAGACAATTTTATTGAAAAAATGAAATACTAATGGACAGTCCGCATGGATTCAGATCAAAGAGATCAACAGCAATGCCATGATTACAATTGACAGAAGAAAAAACAACTTCCACTGACGAAAAGAAATGTAGTTTTTGCAGATGATACTAAACTATTAAAGCAGTGGTTTGACAGAATGAATTACCATTAAATCTGGTGGAAAAAAAACAAAAACTACATTTATGCTGTTTGGCAATTGTAAAATAAACACTTTAATTCAGATAAAGATAGATAACTCTAATAATGAAAGAGTTTATGAAAATACATTTCTAGGTGTGGTACTGAATCACAAACTGAGTTTGGAAACCTCATATAAAATACATAAGAGCAAAGCTAGCAAAAAATTGTCTCATTAGTATAAAGGACAAGACACATTTTGAATTTAAGAGTGCATCCATGATTGGACCAGACAGGGGTGGCACAAGCCATCTCACCAATTTTGATGAAACTTGGCCAATTTGAAGGCATCCACCCAAAAATACTTCAGTCTAAGTTTAAGGAAATTTAGCCAAAAGTGGGGGTAGTTAATCACCCCCTTGTTGTTTTTCTTTCTTTTTTTTTTTTTTTACAAAAATGACCAAAAATCACCAACTGCTACAGGAATTCAGCCGAATCATTTCATATTTTCAGTGAATGTTATCCTGCCCAAAGACAATTTGTTGTCAACGTTTCATTCTCTTACGACTAGTTCCTATCACACAAATCATGTCAGCCAAGACCGCCCCTCTCACCCAATAGTGAAAACTGTTAAAATACCCAAAGTTTAGGCCAAAATATCTCCAATGCCAGAGCATACCGTCTAAAAGGTACGACTTCATACGAACATTATCTGCAAAAAAAATCTTTGGGCACTTACTGAATTATTCTACAAGGGGACTGCCAACACGTCTTCCACCACAGGTTACCCACCTTCTTTTTTTTGTTGTTTTAATATAACGCACTGATTCAGTAATTGTGGCACAGCAACAGACAGAAAATGCCACAAATTGGTTGCAAGCCATAAACTTCAATGAAATAGAACCGTTTTGAAAGCTTTTGTTTGTCCTTAGCCATGAAAATAAGAATCAGCAGCTTAATAATGACCTATATTATTGTACAAGTGAAATGTATAATTCATCCCACATCCACCCAACCAGTCGAGGCAGATGGCCGTCCCTCCCTGAGCCTGGTTCTGTCAGAGATTTTTTTTTCCCCCCCGGGGGCTTTCGGTTCCTTCCCACTGTTGCAGACTGCTTGCAGACTGCTGAAGCTTATAGGGAATCCAGATGTTTTGGATTGTTGGGTGTTTCTGCCTTTGTTAAGTGCTATGAGATGACTTGTTGTTGTAAATATGCGCTATACAAATAAAATTGAATTGAATTGAAAAATTACGTGACCGGACTTTTTCTTCGCGAAGTCAAACCATTAAACACTATCAAAATGCGTACATTGTCTGTATATGAATGTTAGAATGATTGCATATTATAATTTGCTTTTGTTCATCTAAAAAAGGAAAAATGCATTTGCTTGAAACTTGCACATCTCATCTTAATATAGAAAACTTTATCAAAAAGACTTCACTCTATATTGGTTGGTAAATACGGCTAAAACGGAGAAAAGTTCTGTGTCAGAATTCGGATGTCAAATTTGAATGCAGTTAGAAATCGAACTGGTCATACTGTCTAGACTTTCTCTCTCTTTATATATATTTTTAGATATTTATGCGCCACC
>NW_007578047.1:321934-363743 GCF_000690725.1 Stegastes partitus | reverse complement strand
ACATCAGGGCAATAAACGTCACTAAAATTGCGGCCCTCGGTTGTGATTTGTACATACTACACTTATATATATATTAATAATAGGTTAATATGTTGTTTATGTATTTTCTTGTTACTTAACAAAGGAAGGAAGGTTGGAATAACATTTTTTTCCATCACATTTAGGTGATCCATTATGTAGAAGGTGATATAATTAAAATAGCCGACGAGGCACTGAGTGTAACCTCAACTTATTTGGTATTCAGCGTATCTCGGCCTCTACCTGCTGGATAAGTTCGGTACCACATTCACCACACGGCGCCATATTAGACAGACATTATATTGTTGCGGACAAAGTCAAGGAAGGGGAGCAGAGAGAGCTGGGAGAGGGAACCCTGGCCAACTGGCAAAACACTCCGGGCAGCTGCTCTATGGTTGACACGTTATAGAGTCCAATATCTCGGGCATCCTAGTCCGAGACGTGTTTTTTCCTCGTCGTTTCGCCAACTCGCCGGCAGACATGACTTCCTTGACTCAGAGGAGTTCGGGCCTCGTGCAAAGGCGGACCGAAGCCTCGCGCACCGCCGCTGAGAAAGACCGTCCGTCCGGCCAGGAGGACGACGAGCCCCGGCGGGGAGACGAGCAGGACGACGATGACACCGGAGACTCCAAAGAAACACGTCTTACGTTGATGGAAGAAGTGTTGCTATTAGGACTGAAAGACCGAGAGGTAATCGTTAATAAATCCGCTCTGTACCGCTGTGAAGATAAGGTGAACGGGATGTTAGCCAAGCTAACGTTAGCGGTGGCTGTGTGTGCTTCACCCGCATAGCTTCAGTTAAGTTAGCATTCATATTTGCTGAAATGCTAGGTAAGCTAACAACAATGACGGGCCTCGTCGCTCCTCATCGAGCTATTTAATGTGTTTATGAGTCACGGCTGTGCTAAGAAACAATCTTTAGCATTCAGCTATCAGCGTTCAGAGGACTGGCTCCTGCCTTGTGACGCTCTTTGTTGTGATGTTTGCGCCTGTAGTGACACTGCTGGCGCAGTAGCATGCCCAGGAGCCAGACCCAGAGTGGCCAGGGAAATGCCAACAGATAGGCTCGAACAAAGTGTTGACAGCAATGCTTAACAGTGTCGTACAGTAGAGCTATAAGGTCACTTTGTACAACGACCAGTAACAGATTAAGAGGTACATTTAAAAGTGTCTTGATATCGCCTGTATTGTTTTTTACTACGTCGAATCCTGGTGAAGGTAATTCAAATGTGTTGCCACTAAACAGCAAGATGCAAAGTTGTAAAACCCAAGTTGGCAACAAAATTTGAATTAAGTCGATAATAAGATGCATTAAAATCATCTCTTGTGCAACCACTTAGTCATATCAGTTTAATAATTATTTGAATGAATGTGAATGCTCTGTGTCGCAAACAGTATAATGCGTGGAGCACCCTAACAGCTGTAATGGCCCCTCTGTTTGTCACCCCAAGGAGAGTTCCTGTTGAAGCTGTCATTTAAGTTGTGAACATTGTATGATGTGCGAGGCCCTACTCTACTTCTGTAATGTGGCATATTGCCACCTGCCTTCACAGAGGGGCTGTAGCCAACACACCAGACAGGCCTGCTAGAGGTGCCTACCACTAATGGACTATACCACCAGCATTTTGTTTCTGTTGTTTGTTTTGTTTTTAGAAAAGTAAAAAATGTGGGAGATTACAGTGAAATATTTAAAGTTCCTCTTTGGTTATTGATTTAACCCTGAAAAACTCTGAGTTGTGTATCAGTTACACATTTAGAAGGTTTTTGCTTTCTGCCTTAAAGTGGCTCAGATATAACTACAGGGTTGCGTCCTCTAGAATGAGCAGCTTTATTAAGTCCCTGCCTGACTGTCCACACACCCCTCCACACCTGCCTTTTAACTTGCAATAGTCTGTCTCTATTTTATATTTAGTTTGTCAGTTGCCTAAAGGAACACACTTACAAAGTTGATGTCAAACTGTAACTTCAGCTGAAACGTTTCCAAACGTTTTAAGATAATTGAATGTGACAGTGCATAAAACATTTGTGACTGAAAGTACCTGTAACTACTTTTGCTTGGATCTGACTCGCTGAACTTCACTGATCAGTGTGACTGTAAGGAATTCCTCTGGTATTTCTGTTGTAATAGAATGGGTGACTCTTGTTATGTGTTACCATTATGTAGGGCTACACCTCGTTCTGGAATGACTGCATTTCATCAGGGTTGCGAGGGTGCATGCTGATTGAACTAGCTCTGCGAGGACGCCTTCAGCTAGAGGCTTGTGGCATGAGGAGGAAAGGTCTGCTGGCCAGGAAGGTAGGAGATATATATTCTGTTTATGCTTTTACTACATAAATGTACTAAACAAATGTTCAAATGCAGAATGTAATATTTCATTAAATTCTATCCATTCGTTTTCACATAGTGGAATAAATATTTGTTGTTCCATCACTCAGCATCTCTACAACAGAACGGACCACATGAAACAACCAAGTATGCACTATATTAAAAATGATTATAGGCAGATCAAGAATGCAGTCACAAACCAGAAATCACAAGTCAATACTAAGTTGACCAAATTGAACCTTTTTCTAGCCAAAATGGTAGAAATGAAATTATTAACTTTTTCTCTAAGTCAGAAGAGGAGACAATTTGCATGCTATGTTCACATTTTTGTATACCTGCACAGTTATTTGGAAAAAGGCCCCCTAATACCTAAAGTCATGATAGGTTGCATAAAAGTGAAGTCCAGGGCTTTATGCGTATGCTTCTCCCAGGGAACATGTCTTTCTCGGCTGAAAAATTAAGTAAAGCATAAAAAACTATAGAGCTGCCATAAAATTTTTATCAAATGATGTGTTTTTCAATAATACACAGATGTGAGGAGACATTTACAATGTTTTTTTAAAATATATATATATATATATATATACACACAAAGTACATTAGGCATTTTTATTATTTCTTCTTAAAAATATATTTATAATAACTATGATATAATAACGATCTAATTGTTTATATTTACAATTACATGGTTAATGGAAAAGGCCAGTGTCCATGTCCCTTTATCAACAGTGATACAACAGACAGTCTCCTTTCTAAGTCTAATTAATAATGGTAAATAGGTACAGACCAGCAATATCTTTAAGAAGATGATTCACTTAAAGCATGTGTCCGTAGTGTTTTCTCTGGCAGAAAAGCTTTGGCAGGGTGCTGGGAGGCTCTTCTCAATAAAACTTTTCCAAAGCAGTGTGTAGGTTTTACTTCTGTAACCCTATTTAGACATGTGCTTCTTCCAATCAGACACTGATGAAGCAGTAATCTTACATATTCCATGTTTGAAAAGGGCTCATGACAATAATGTTTTGACAACATATCACCACTCTGACCGCTGTTGTATGATGGCCAGAACAAGCTTCGCCATGTTCTTATTTAGCAGGGTGATGAGTCCCACCTATGTGAGTGGCTTCCTGAAAAGATGCAGCAGTGACACCAGCACCTTTGTAAAAAGTTGATAGATTTTTAACCAGAAACGTTTGAAGTAGCCATAAAAAAAGATCAATCCTCCGGAAAAAAAAGCCAGATGCAGTGCTTTTTCTGTGGGCATTCACTCACATACCAACAGTATTTCTTTAGTGAGCATCTGGAGAAAGATAAAAGTATGCTGTTACCAATCCTGGAACTGATTCATTCCCTCTGACAGTAACATGAAAGCTACTTCCACATCACCAATGCCACATTAGCAGCATTGAAGTAGAATGCCAGCATACCTTTTTATAAATGTAAGACATTTAGTTCATAAAGTCAAGAACTGCTATATGTAAAAAAAAAAAAAATAGCAGCTGCTTGGGCTGAATTTTGTAATACTTTTTCTTTGCACACGTCCTCATGATGGATATTTAAATATATTTAAATATGCATTTTAAAATATATGCTGTGCATCTGTTTTTAGTCACAAATAGGAGTGATGCCTTTGCCCTATTGAACTCTGAAGTGCTATGGTAAAGTGAATGCGTGGAAGTGAATTTGTATTGTAGCGAACTCATTTATTTTCAAAATTATCTCACCCTCTACTTTCATACAGGTTAACATTCTGACTTCTGACATTCTGAAAAATGAGGAAAATTGTCTCGTGCCCTGCCTCAGGCAATCCCACTATTCCTAACACTGTCAACTCGAAACCCTTGATTACACTCCTTTAAGGACATGCACATGGACAGCTGCAAACACCACCAATGCATAGCTGTTACATAAGCTTTACTGAGGGATGTTAGTGATTATCCGTATTTAACTATTTGCCATGAAAAATTGAATTGAATAAAAGCAATATTAACTGCTCAGGCAGATGAGCATGTCAGAAAATGTGTTGTACATTAGTTTCATACCATTTTATGCTACCAGGTGTTTGACATTGTAGCGACTCAAGAAGGTGGCCACTCAGGATAATGTCAGTCACATGCTGGCAAGCCGAGAGCATTGTGCGAGTTAAATTAGTAAAGTCCCACCATGAGAAAGCGGATTCCAATAATTAGAAGAAGAGTTCTATTCTGTCCTCAAAGTTGTGAACAATGACACCTGCCAGCGAGCATATTGGGTCATGTGGCATACCTGCGCTGCTGGAGGGAAATGTAGAAAACACACCAAATAGGCCCACAGTCATGCCTACCGTCAATGGGATATTCCGGCATTCTTTTTTTTTCTTTTTTCTTTTAAAAGAAAAGTTAAATGTGTGGGAGATTCATGGGAAAATGTTTAAATGGGAAGACAGAGAGGTAAAGTGCAGGAGAATCCTGGGAACAACTGATGTTTTGGCAGGTATGCATTCTCTGGTTTCAGCTTTGTAGTTTCACCAAAGCTTTGATGAATAAAAAGAAAATGATAATTGTGCATCTATTTCAGCTGCTGTACTCTGATAATTAAACCTTGTAACTGGCTGTTCTGGCATTCTGCATGAAATTCACAGGTGATTTGTAAGTCAGATGCTCCAACAGGTGATGTGCTTCTGGATGAAGCTTTGAAACACATCAAAGACACTCAACCACCAGAGACCGTCCAGAGTTGGATTGAACTGCTCAGTGGTGAGTTTAGCTACTTCATTATCCCATAGCCCCTGACTGGCAGGTAATCTATGCATCCTTGCTTCTACATTCTGTTTGTACAAAACTTAATTTTGAGTACATCACATGACTCAATTTAACTATTAAAGGCTCATCCACAGACTGCATGTCAAAAAGAAACAGATGTGTATTTCCATTTTGATTACTATTGTTGTTAATAAGGTTGACACTCCCTGGCACTAAAGGGGGTTAAACATTATTTTTGTGCCTTCCAGTATCCATTTCCACTTAATCTGAAAAACCCTAAGGAATAAACTTTGTGTACACAGAATGACAGAGAAAGTCTGACACTGTACTTTAAACCCCTGCTGTATATATATGGCTGTCCATCTGCACCGTTCTGAGAGCTGAATGCCTCCATGTCTTCTATCTCGTGATGGATATGTCCTAATAAATTGTCACTCATTATTCTGCTATCCTGCTCAGTCATTGCTGAGCTGTGTGATTGTCTGGTAACAAACACTTTCATTTAGAAAATGCTTCTACAAAAAATGTTGCAAGACTCTGCTATTGTTACAATAAAGTAGCCAAAGTAAACACGAAAATATAAACCAGAAAAGACTACTGTTACAATTATTTTTATGTAGCTCTGTCTCTGCTGCTAAAGTTTACAAGCTGAGCCTCACAAACTCTGCTGTGAAGAATGCAGGAGAATAACATATCAAGACTCTTTATTTCTCTTCCTTGACAAGAAACATAACACATAGTTGTTTCCTCACAATTGAGTGGTTCCATATTTTTTTTCCCCTCTGCTTGATCTAAAAAAGCAATTGTTGTTGACTCCCACAATTTTTTTTACTTGATTTCTTGTAGTGTTTCTTGAAGCCAGAAAGTTGCCATTTTAAATCATTTACTTTTGTGGCATGTCTGTGATCTGCTTTTTTTCTAAAACATTAAACAACTGAATGAACATCCTCCAAGACTGGTGATTCCATAATTTTTACCAGGAGTTGTACACTGATACATACAGTTCTGCTTCTCCTACTCACCATCTCTCTTTAGCACACATCCCCTTCTTTTAATAGCAGCTTTAGTGTGTTTGTTTTGCCACTTGCTGGGGGTACAAATGGCAAATGGACTGCACTTACATTGCGCTTTTCTACCTTAGTGGTACTCAAAGCGCTTTACAATGTTTTCTCATTCACCTATTCATACACCAATGGTGACAGGGCTGCCATGCAAGGTGTTGTCTGCCACTGGGAGCAACTTCAGGTACAGTGTCTCGCCCAAGGACACTTCATCTGTGGAGGGACGGGGGATCGAACCACCAACCTTGTGATTAGAGAACAACCGCTCTACCACCTGAGCCACAGCTACCCAAGGCATAAAGTCACATGAAAAGTCTCCTCTCTACTAGGGATCTAGATCCAGTACCAGAAACTAGGTAGTTGGCACCAAAATCAGTTTACCTGTTTGCCTGTTCATAGAAAATTCAATACATAGACTCTTAAAAAGTTGCTTCATTTCTAACACATACATACACTGAACAGTAGTGACTGTAGCCACTTGTGTTAAAAAAGCTACTCTTGGAGTGTTTTTTCCCACAAGTTGCAATACACCTACAACTGCTACTACCGTTCCACTTTTTGTCACTGCCTGGTATCTCCAGTCTTTACAACATCTATGGTACCTTTGGTAAAATACAAAAACAAGTACCATTATGTTTTCAGATAAGTAGCATCAACTTGGTACCAAAGTATTGGTTCTAATGACATCCCACTGTCCAGGGGACAACAGGTTAGCTCACTGCAGCATGTGAGATGCTGCTACAGACTGTTCTTTTGTCTTTGTCAAAGCACCATTTTGTGGATGTGCATGTCACTTGTTTTGTGATGGCGTTAACAGTCTTTTGTTTTATTGGCTCATGTTTAGGAGAGACGTGGAACCCCTTGAAGCTTCATTATCAGCTTAGGAACGTCCGTGAACGGCTGGCCAAAAACTTGGTGGAAAAAGGCGTCCTCACTACTGAGAAGCAGAACTTCTTGCTTTTTGATATGACCACACATCCCCTGACCAACAACAACATCAAGCAGCGCCTCATCAAGAAGGTCCAGGAGGCTGTACTGGACAAGTGGGTGAATGACCCTCATCGAATGGACAAGCGTCTGCTTGCACTCATCTTCTTAGCCCATTCCTCTGATGTCCTGGAAAATGCCTTCGCTCCACTTCTAGATGACCAATATGACCTGGCCATGAAGAGAGTGCGACAGCTGCTGGAACTGGAGCCTGAGGGAGAGAGTATGAAGGCCAACACAAATGAGCTGTTATGGGCTGTGGTGGCTGCTTTCACTAAATGAGGCTACTATAAAGAGGACAGCAAGCAGTTGTTGCATTCAAGTGGCATTTTACTTTGGGGTAGGATTCAGAGTACTAACCCCAACATGGTGACTTGACTGACCTTTACTCCTGCCTGGACTTCTGGAATGGGCTACCCTCTTTTCTCCCTCTTCCCCTCCCCCATTTCTTTTCCTCCAGTTGATTGTCCCAGTTGATCCTTCATGGCCCTGTTTCTCCCATGTGTCATATATGTGTTCACTTTTGCTAAAAAATAATAAGTCTGATTCAACTCTGATTGAAGTGGTTAGTGATGGGTGAAACAGAAATCAAGATGCTGATTCATATCTCCTTTATTTTCTGTCAGGTTTTTAGAGGTACAGTATGTATGTCACAGATTCCTTAAGATAACGTTACACAAGAAGCATCTGTGACGTACAGACCAGTGATGCTTTATAAGAATGAAAGGTTAGCGTATGATCTTGATGAGTCTTCTACCAAATGTGATTAAGTGTATGGATATGATGTACTTGGTGGGATAGCATTCTTTGAATTTCATATCTAGTATTACAAGACAGCTAATGGGATCAGATCCACAAGTCTCCTACCAAGGACAATGTGCTGCCATTATCTGTTAATTATTACCTGATTTCTATATTTTTCTCACTTGGTACCGCATTACTCAACCCATCCATCCACCCATAACATATAGCTGGCTGCAGGCAATTTAGAGTTCACTTGACCTGCTTGTCTTTGGACTATGGGGGAAAACCCCCACGCAGTTGAAAAAAAAAAAAACAAATTCTAGACTGAAAGGGCCCAGGTCCAAAGGCTTTTGTGCTTTGAGGCAACAGTGCTAAAAACTGAGCCCCAGTGCCACTCAACATTCCATTCTTCCTAACCTTGTTGTGGAAACTCTGGCTTTTCTTTCTTTAAAAAATTTGTTTTTTTATGGCACAGCAAGCCTAGACATGCATGGAGGCTATATACAGCCCAGTAAAGATGGAGTGCTGACTTATATGACCTTTCTATCAGTTACTTACACTTAAGCCCCACTGAATGTGTCAAGTCAAAACACAGTTAGTGTCATTAGACTGACTCAGTTCGGACATTGTGTAGACAGATGACTGGCATAATGCAAACTTATGTCATCCAAAAGTGTAGAAATGCTGTGAGAGAAATAATGGCTATGATGGAGGGATAAGTAAATTGCTAAATATCAATCAAGCATTCTAAAATGAGGAAGAAAAACCAGTTCATACTGTTGTAAATGTGCTCTGGCTAGTGTTTTTTTAATTTAAAATAAAGTATACAGTACATTTCGGTTGTGGACTCTCCAGATGCACTGTTAAAATATGTGCATGTCTAATATAAACCAGGTTAAACTCAGTAACTGTTGAAAGCCTAAAACTTAATCTATGTCTAGTGCCACATTCATTTCACTTGTATCTGCTTGATAAAACAAATGGCCCTAAAATGTGTCACTTATGGGATTTGAGGTGGTATCAACAAAAACCATTGTCTCCTGTTTTAGCAGATACTCACCATGGTAAATCAGCTCTTTGTGTGGATGGCTGGTCAAAATGAAATACTTTATTGGAAGGAACAAACTCAGGAAAGCAGACCAAGTCATTGTCAGCTACCTCTGTTAGCAAATAACAAATTAAAATATTAAGTTTTTTCTACTTATTAGTAGATTTGAGAAGTATAAAAAAATTAACTAATCCGTGGGGTTTAATGCAGGATTTATGTATTCATGATGATTTCCTGTCTAAATTTGAATGAGTGACTCGGATCGGTTAAGTAACAGTAAAGCACCTTCACATCTTTTCCACAAGACATTTAGCAAAATAAACTAAAGATGAATATTTTTCCACCCCCACTCCAGTACAGTGACAGGAAATGGAGATGTTTAGTCACTTAAAAGTACTGGATCAAACATAAACTTGTACCAGAGCGCCACTGAACCACTTTAAGGTTGTTTTTTTTCTGCATCTTTACATACAGAATTATAAAAGATCTGTTTTAAGGAGATTTGGAGCCTTTTCTTGACCAAAGCTCGCTGTGTGCGGTGACTCCAGGCAGCATCTCGGACATCATCGTTATGAACCCTGTTTTGCAGCAAGCACAGTTCTTGATTGGGTGGCTGACCAGCTTGCTTACAGTGTACAATGTGGAAATCAGATGGCTTCAGCTTTTCAGAGGTGCAATATGTCCTTTTTAATGGAGCTAGTCTAGCAATTTTCCCTGCCTCTAGATTTTTATGCTAAGCTAGGCTAATCTTGTCATACCTATCATAGCATTAGAAGGACAGAGCTTTAAATAGATTTAGGTCTTCTCATGTATGTGTGGGCTTGATGGCAGACAAGTGCATTTCCTAAACTGTCAGCTTTAATATGCAGACAGTCTTATTGTGCAGTTACTTGTAAGTGCTCTCAAAATAAATCCATTGTATTCAGTAAACTTGAAAAATCAGATGGATTATTTAACTCACTCACTAAAATCTTATCAGAAGAGTCAAAAGATGGACCTACATTCCAGATGTTAATGTATGTATTTATATCAGGAACAGATTCAAATGACATTTGTCAAAATAGCTTTCCAAAATCTGTCATTGTTCAGCTGCACTTTCAAAACAAACAAAACATTCAGCAAAGCCTTTTCACCATGAACTGTACCTTGTTCTTAATTTCATCTTGCCTCAGTTTAATGAATTTTGTTTTCACATTTGTTGAACTGTTTCTGTTTTAACATGTTTACTACTCAACCTCATGGATCTTGTGAAAGATGTTGCTTTATTCTGATCCTGTATGTAGCATAGGGCTAAAAGTGACTGGTCAGTGACTGTGGATGAAGAGAAGAGGGATAAAGAGTTTTTTGCTTTGGAAAATCACCTCAAGTTGCAGAGTAAATATGAGAGATTATCAATGTTATCTAAATAAAGGGACCTCTAGTCTGTGTACTTTCTTTGACCCTAGAAAATAAACAAAGAGCTTGGAAGTGCCTAATCACATTACTGATTTTATTTTTGTTTGAATCTCGACCATAACTTCCTTGTCCCATTAGGATTTACTTCAGCTAATGCCATTTTACTGGTTTTATGCGTACTGCTTGAGTTCCACTGGATGTAAATAGAGTTTCTTAACCGATTCCAAATACAGAAGACACATGATTACATGCTTGCTTGTATTACTGTGACATAAGTGAAATGATGTTCATACTTCAGATGAATTACACAGTACATTTTTATCTGGAAGGTCCAGCATTTGGTTTTGTCAATTCCACACTGGTTTGAATATTGAAAATGCAGCAAATTCAACCATTATAAAAAATCTCACACATTCACTTAAATTGTCAATTACACTTCAGAGGAAAATAAGGTCATGTATTTTTTTAAAAAGAGGATAAAATGTTGCAGTTCCAAATCTGCAGTTTTTGTGAATATAATTAAATTTTTTAACAAAAGCCCCATGAAAAATGAAACCAAACATGCTTTCTCACCTCTGCTGGTGTGTTGTGATGCAAGTCATTCCTTGTCAGTAGTTTTCACTGGGACAGGTTCTACCTTATGAAGTATTAATCATGAAAACTGTCAAAAGCAACGGTGTTATGTGAAGGCTGTTACTGCTGCTCAGGGTGCTTCTCCTACCAAACACTGTCTTAGAAGTAAAGATGCTGCCAGATATTTTACAGTGTGTATATGTATGTACATAGTGATAACATTTTTAAAGCCATAATTACATCTGCTTGGATTTATGGTGTTGAGAATCTCTTTATCTTAATGAAAATAACTGAAAGATGGCTATTTATAGGGGATGGGATGGATTTATTGTATGCACTCAATTCAACAGTTAAATTGGTCAAACAAAAAACAAGAACAAAACAGTGTTTTGTAAGAAGTCTGGTACACTTCAGTGGTTGTGTGGAGGGAAAAGTCATAATGTAATTACAGGTACACATAGACGAAAGTCCCTCCTTGGTAGCAGTGTCTCGAGTCAAAGTCATTTTTTAGCTTAAGTCAAACAAGGACAGTAATGTAGCAAATGCACTCTAACACGGAGCAAACAGGGGAAGTGAATCCACTGAGGTCTCATGATGCAAGAAACAAAAGTCAGGTGAGCAAGTTGAACACAGCCAGGCTTTCTTTGTGTTCGTCAACTTGACAAAAACTAAAGCCCCAGCCAGAGATCACAGATATCGTGAAGGTGCTTCAACTTTCTTTGCCAACTCAGACTTTGTGCTTCAGACTCTGTTCACATAACAGGAGGCGTTTAACACATCATGGAACTCTTCTTCTGCAGAAAATTAAATGTGCAGTTGCTTCAGTCAACATGTTGTTTTAATGGAGAACAAAGAGGAATATAAACATTTATTAAGGTAAAAAGTGCTGCTACCACAAATGATACAAGACAGGAATGTTGGTAGAAAACATTTTTAAACGTGTCAATATGTTTATTTTACTGATCGATGCAGCTGATTATTTCCAACTGACAGCTGCATGTTAAAGTTAAACTTAATATATGTAAACATGATCTTGTACTGCGGTGCATTTCGGTCTGACACTGTCCCATAATGCAGGATATCATTTTAATTTTTGGCCAAATAAAGCAAAATTAATGTTATTGATTGAAAATTCTCTGTAATATTTACCAGTAGAATAATCCGTTTTCTAATCTATGTTCTATCAGCTGCAGTACCAGCAGAGTAAACAGACCTGACAACAAATCAGAGCCAAACATAAAAACATATTTATGTGATTTCCAACTAAATACACATCTAGTTTCCATGGCAACACAATGCATACAGTGTGTAATATTGTAACTACCCGGCTTTATTCAGTGATTTTAGTGACGCACAACTCAACAGGTTTGGAGATACTTTCCCTCAGCTGAGAATCTGTATCGCTCATACATAATAGTCAAGAAACCATTTGGTTAAAGGGAGATGCTTCTTCCAGACGATGTAAATCCTAAACTCTGATCATAGCCTGCTCCCGGCCAGATTAGCTCCACAGCATCAGTCACCATGGAGATCTAGCAGGTTAAAAGTGTGACACTGTGACAGTGGTTTCAATAACTCGGTACAACTATCAGATCTATCGCATGTATTCCCCAGCACTGTAGATTCAACGGCAATGTGTTGACCCTCCTCCAGTCAGAGGGCAGATTACAGAGAGATGAGAGAGAAAGACATAAAAACTGGCCTGCTGTAGATGATAGCAAACAGCTCTAACAGAAAGTGTGATGAACACTTAAAGATCCCATTCATTCCTGCATTTTGGTTGAGTTTCTGCTGCGATAACCTAAATGAAAAGAAACCAGCCCCAAGGTTATTGGGGTTGAAGTCACTGCTCAGTAGGGTACAAGTAAAGGAAATGAGTGTGTCTGGCTCAGCGACACTGTCGGTGACTGATCCTGGATGATGAGCTGAGCTCACCTGAGTGGAAGGTCAGCCAGTTCAGTTCAAACACCTGAACAAAACACTGTCAACACGTACTTGCCTTATTGTTATTGTTTGTATTTGACTGCCATATTCTCTTGCACTCTTTGGTAGTAAAATATTAAAATGTTTATGTATGCATATTCTAGATATTTATTGGATTTCAACTTTAACCAAATCACACATACAACAGGTGATCAACCTTTTACATAGTATGCAAAAACCTGAGCTAGGCGTGCAGAAAACAAAGACAATCGAGGAAGTTACGATGGGTTTCAATTCTCTCATTTTAGTGACCAATAATAAAAGTAATCAAGATGCCTCCCAAGTTGAATTTCCCCAAGGGGATGAATAAAGCACCTACCTATCTGTCTGGATGTATTCAAACTTTTTACACTTGCCTGCCCGGTATATGAACACTTCAGTGGATAAAACAAAGACATTAATTTCTTTCTTAGTCATACAGTATCCCAACATCATGGTTCTCATATTGCCACATTTCTTGACAATCTCACCTACACATTTCACTGCCAGCATTTTAGTGACATACATGTAAAACATAACAGTTTTACAATACAAAAGGTATCTTTATGTTTTACTTATACTAAAAACAGTCAACACGTATTTCACATCCAATAATGAAAGATCTGAATTACCAAGACTTTGGAAAACAATGAAAAAAACAAGATGATTAAAAGAGAAAGGTTAAGATAATTGAATCACCCTGAAACATACAAGAGGTTATTGGGGTTAAACATTATAGAGCATGTTAACTAACTGGACAGACACTTAGTTCTTGAATAAATGCTTTTAATAAGAACTTTCAGGGTGGTATAAGACAGCACTGTATATCTGCTACCACAATGGCTCAATCAGTCACTCTATCAGATTACAAGCCCTCATTCTTATCCTGAAAGTCTTTGGAACAGGATAACTTCCATCCACATGGGTAGTATCACCTGTGTACCTAATTACTGGGTGCCTGATGAATGTCTAATCTCTGAGCAAAAAGTCTGTTGAGGTTTCGACAAGCCTTGCTGTTTGGGAGAATGTGCCCCCTGCTGGTGATTCTCCAAAGACAGATGACAGATCATTACAATGGTCTGTTTCTTAAACACGATTTCAGTGCTGTACCTCTTCACCCACATGGCTGTTTTTAATATTAAAAAAGTCAAGTGTGGCGCTGATGTTAAAACAGGCATGTCCACTAATGTGTCTGTTTAACAACAAATTGTTGTTGCAAGACAAGGCACCTCTACAACAGAATGGACGTCAATGAAGCAGCCGAATGCGTGTTATAATGGAAATGACCATGGCCAAATAGACAGAACTCAGTAGTCAGTAATGAGTGTGTTCACTATTGAAACTGCAGTAAAACCGTAGTGTGATACATCTGTGGTGCACAGAGGTAATGAGACTGTCTGTGCTGGCTTGTAGATTGTTTTATCGCTCTTCCTGAAAGGGTTGGCAAAGTGGCAATGTGAACATTCAAGTGCCTGGCTATAGCCTTTATTGACATACCATCATCCAGCAAGTCAACATACCTTTCCCATCTTTCTTTTGTCATCTGTGGCACTGTGTCATTTGAATAAAGCTGCATTTTAAGTTGCCCTATTATAGTCAATAGTCCTTGTACCGATCATGCTATCAGCTAATGAATAAGGAGGTGCAAAAGCCTACCTGTCAGAAATAACGTAGCAAAATTGCATTCACAACCATTTGTTTTTCTAGGGTAGTAGCTAAGTAGACCCTTCATGCATTTCTTGACAGTAGCTATATTGTATATATTCAGGTGTAGTGCTGCTGGAGCACACTGCAATGACGCTTCACCATTCTCTATTCTCTAAGAAATAGAATATTTGCATTTCAAACAATCTAGCTTAAATTAATATAACTTTTCATGTGCTTGAACATCCAATCATCCCTTTAGGCTTATTTGAGGCCCTTATTTCTGCCTGTATAACTCATTCATCACTATTAATCCACCCGGGTTGGGATCTAAAGATAGGCCGCAACACATTTATTTACAAAAATATCTCAGTGTATAGTGTAGAACATTTTGAACATAATAAATTTAGAATTCTGCTTTTCCAAATGTAATTAAGACAACAACAACAACAACAACAACAAAAAAAAAAAATCAAATGAAACAGAATAAAAAACTTAAGCTGATTAATATGTGTTGGTTTCATTATTAATAGAATACCAAATTTACACATGCATTTTTAAATCTGAGATGTTTGTACATAACTTTTTTTTCTAGATAATCACATGATTTATTACATCTATAAACATCTTTGCATTCATGTGCTGACAAACCTTAAAATGACTCATTCAATTCCTTTGACTTTCAGTTCATCTCGAACTCGGCTGAGATAATCGGGATCAGGATATCCATAGCTGCAAACACAGTGACAGAAATTCAGTGACTTCATATGGACAGTTTCATAGCTGATGAAAATTCATACACTTACATAAAAAATGAGCCTGTGAAACTGATGATGATGTTCAGGTCAAATAAATGTTTTTTTCGAGTAATAATGCATGCCATTTTACTGTACACGGAAGAAAACATTTTGTGACATTTGAGTATGAAACATGTCAAAAACAGTCACAGTGAACAGTGGAGTACATTTAGTGTGTGGCATTTTGTGTATGCCATTCCATTACACTTGTCAATACCATCCTAAACATACAAACAATTACATTAGAGTCTGAAACTGGTGGAGGTAAATTTTGTGGTCAACCAATACATTAGCAATCAATAAAATGTAACAATGCAAAATAAGAGTCCTTACTGAGTTGGTCCTCCATGTGTTGAGGTTTTGTGGTGAATGTCATTCCACGTGACCATGTTGTTCCTGCCACTGGTGGTGGACCGACCAATAGTGAAGATAAGTCTCTGATCAAAGGCTCGCCTCAGCAGGTCCAGGATCATCCTGCCTTTTGAGGAGTCTGGGAGGTAAGCCCTCCGAGACACACCTTCATACGGCTGACCAGGGTTTGGATGCTCCTCCTGCAGATGGCAAAACTTCCTCTAAGTTAATGGAATCTGTCAAGGTAAAATGTATTATGGATTTTCAAGGGACCGGGTGGCCACAGCTTGTTTGCCGTTAGTATTTATTTTTTTGTCTTGATAACTACTAAATAATTTTATAACATAAAGAAAACATATACAGATGTTTGCATGCACACAAAATTCAAAAAAAAAAAAAACAAAGCTATTTCAATTGTAATGAGGCAGTGAAAGTAGACTGCTACTGGGCGTGCTCCCTATTGGATGTTAATTGCTTAACGGTATCATGCAGTGCACCTTTGAGAAAGCTTCTGCTGTGACTGCTTTTATCCACTCATTAGTTTACAACTTTCTTGAAAGATTATGGTACCACCTGTCTGTATGTCACATTCAAAAACAAGGCAAGGCGGCCTACTGCGGCCTACGTCTTGCCTTCCAGACAGCAAGTGCTTAATGTCCCAAAACTTCCTCCAGCTAACAGAAAATGAAGAAATTATGAGTTTTGGCCCTCCAAAGTCTGTATAACGCTGCCCTGTCCCTGTCCACAAAAATCAGAAAAACAGCAAGAGAACTGGGCATACTTATGGTAGGTGAGCTCTTTGGACAAGTATTGTCCAACTGTGTCTCCTATTGAGGCACATGATCAGGTCCATCCTTGCTCGCACCAACCATGAGAAGGTCATACATGCATTCATATAATCATGTCTTGGCTATCGTTTTTCATCACAACTCCTACCTGCCAGAAGATCAAAATTTAGTAGCTAGGCAGATAAGAAATGAAAATGAGAAGAACAGATGAAAAAGGGAACAGAAAAAAATTTCTGTAAAGTTTCTGTACTCTTACTTGTTGAATGCCACTTGGAATGTAGTAATCGATGATTATTGTTCCATATTTCTCATATCCCAGCAAAGATGAAGAGTTTTGGGTGACATTCATTGTGCCTCCATCAGGTTGTGTCCCTTTCAAAACACCGTATATCTCTCCACAGGTTGGACATACAGGCTTGTAGTCGAAAGCTCTTTTCAGGCAGTCTTTGCAGAATGAGTGCTTGCACCGCAATGTCTTTTTTTCTTTTGCTAGTATTGATTCCATACAAATTGGACATGTTTCCTCCTCAGGATCTGCGCTGCATGTAGGTGAAAGACCCAAGGTTCTGCTGCTTGGGGTGTCTTCAGAACCTTTGTTGACTGGGCTCTTGCTTGAACTCTGTGTATTTTGTGAGAGAAACTCTTTCAATTTAGCTATGTGTGCAAAAGGTCCCATGGCGGTCACTTCATATTTTCTGGGGCTGGGCTTGAAAAGAAGGTGTGGAAATTTTCTCTGAAGCTCCGTATAGTCATGTGAGCTCAAACGGATAGATGTGACCTGTAGGTCAGCGGCAGTTCTCTGGTACAATGTGATGAATCGCTGTTTGACAAAGTCATAATGAGGCCCGTCAGGAGGGCAGAATGAGCCATGCCGTGGTCTGAAAGTCACCTGCACTGAACTACTTGGTCGACTGTGGACTGCTCTGAGGTCAGGCTGTGTTTCAATGAGAAATCTGTCACCTTGGATTTTTTTAAGTTTGTCTGCACATTTTTGGCTAATATAGTCCATAACAACCCCAGACACATCCAGATGTTTGGCATGGGCTGAAACATGGTTATCTTGCCGAAAGGTCCGTCCATGTGTGGCAAAACTGGATTGATGCCGTGCTGGTGACAGAGTGGCTACAAGGTTCTCCAGCTGCTCAAAACTTCCACTCACTTTGTAGCGGCCATCTTTTTTCTCATTTTTGTAAGAGTTAAGAATCTCCTTTAATCTCTTGGGGTCTTCATGATTGCCTTCAGTAATGATGATAGTGACGTCCTTGATGAACTGCATCAGGAAATAACAGCTGAAGTTAGTTATTACACCCATCACTCAAACTAAATGCAGCTTGCTATATAGATATATTTAAAAAGTTGGAAGAACAGTTTATCTGTTGATGATACAATATAATAAGGCTGAGACGGTTACTCTAGAACTATATCCAGCTCTCTGCATCAAATCTTTGTTTCATGTTATTATTATACAGCAGACAAATGCAAACACATCAATTAACATCCAAGAGCTGATGATATATTTACTGTTTTGAGTTGAAATTTGAGAAAGTTTTGAAAAAGCCAAAAAGCAAAATGAGGAGACGAGTAGTAAAAATGCAAAAACTATCAGAGTTTTTTTGTTGTTGTTGTTTTAAAAGGAGTAAAACAAGTTAAATGATGTCCGGTTTCAATGTTTGTCGTAATCCATCACAGCTCCAGGGTTACTTTGAATGTACACTTATTCAGTTTAGAAAAAAGAAACAAGCCCCTTGTCTCACTTCACTAATTGCCTATCCTTGACTCCTGTCCTCATGTCTCAGCCCTCGCGAAGACTGGAGTGGAGGAGTCTAGGCTACAGGTGATTCACACAATGAGACATCCTCACCTCACTTTAAAGCAAAATCAGTTAAATATGACATGTAGCATAGCTGTATTACCTGTCCACTGTTTTATTAGAACCTAACGCTGTGGTTTATGAACAGTGTTTATGATAATATACGGTACATATTCTATTCACCTCATAATTCAAGTAACAACATGGTAGAATGTCAAGAATGTATAGATTTTTATTTTCTATGGAACACATAGCATCATAAACACTGTTCTGCTCATCTGACAGAAATCCTAAACCAGTGTTCGGTTCCAATAGAACAGTGACACAGCTGTGCCACATCTTATTGAACTGACGTTCATTTAAACTGATGCTCCGATGTGAGGATGTGTCATTCTGTTTAACACTTGGTGCCTCCACTCCTGTCTGCTCTCATCTTCTTCTCACCTCGTCCACTTGAATCTCTGGTCGGAGGTACTATGACACAAGGAGAGAAGTCGAGGAAAGGAAACAAGGATGTGCAATTAGGGAAATGAGATAAGGGGATCTGGACACAGCGAGGATACACCTGTTCCTCATAGCTTATAGCTCTGTCCTCTGTCCTCGAGGTGCAGTTTAGGAATAGAGATGTTGTTTATGACGAAGACTGAGACGGGTCAAGGGCCAGAGGATCGAGGAAAGAGGAGGCTATAATGAGTGAAATGAGCCTCTAGTCAGGATCACCACCTACTGGGACAGACATAAAGACGTGTCCTTAAACACATGCTGGAGACTGAAGGTGGATCAACCTTCACAGCTTCACATGAACCAAAGGCAAGAATTATTCTTATTACGAGTAGAGCTATTAAAAACAATATTAACATATATTCGATTAATTCAGTGCTTTTAAATACTTACAGAAGATTATAGAAAGAATTGTTGCCTTTAGTTTTAACACACGCTGGACACGACAGAACTGGATCTGTTAAGTAACAGCAGTGTGGCTCATTACTCTACTGTTAACGCTCTGGTCAACTTCAGAAACATGTTCATGGAGGCTGAGTCAGTCAGTCAGTCAGACAGTCAGTCAGTCAGTCAGTCAGACAATCAGACAGTCAGTCAGTCAGTCAGTCAGTCAGTCAGTCAGACAGTCAGTCAGTCAGTCAGTCAGTCAGACAGTCAGTCAGACAGTCAGTCAGTCAGGTCGCTGTCCGGACCTGGACCACAAGCTCAGTCTGCTCCTGCCTTCACATGTCGTCTTCTTTAAGCCAAATGCAGTCATTTTATACAGAAATACATGCGGCCTACCTCCATAATGCAGAGCTCGTCTTGTTCGTGTCCTGAGCAACCGGAGCGGAGACGTGTCTGCGTGTTGGTTTCACTTTCGCTGTTCACACGTGGCTCATGTCTGCCCCCTGCTGGCGACAGTGGGAACAGCAGAAAGCCCCCAGTTAAAAACCGCTTTGTCCGAAAAAGAATTCCAACCACTGAATGATTGCTGGGGAAGGATTTTACTGAAAACTCAAATCAAACCACATGAATACGGATGGTTGTAACAGATTTAATATATTTATTGGTGTTTCAATTTCAACAATCACAATCCAGTAGTGATTATATTTCATAGAGCTTTAGGTGTTACTGAGATTTCAAATCCTGACAGCTTTTCTTCGTTTCCACATTGTCTGCTCCAGAAAGAGAAGCGTTTCTCCACTTTTTCTCCTCATCATTAGGACAGTCTGTTACCATTTTAATCTCTACATTAATATGTTTTGTCAAACATGAGTTCTCATCCACCATGTTTCATCAATATGTTCTCTTTGCATCATCAGTATTATATGTTATTATATGTTGGATTATACTCATGGAACTGATGCAGAAAGTCTCACTAACTCAGGCTTTGCAGTTGGATTGGATTTACTCTGACATTATTAATTATATACCGTCAGTCTAAAACCTGCAGCGTGACTAATTAAAGTCTTCTAACTGACTATGTCCAGCCAGCATCCTTGAGCTGTAATTCTGAGGTGGTCGAGTAAAAAGCTTCACGTGGGATGAGTTTTGAAGCTCTGACATTTTCTGAAGGTTTTAGGGATATTAAGATGACAGAGGATCCACAGATATCAGTATCTCTGTTTGCAAGGTGCACCTGGGTGGCCTCACTAACTCCAGGGGTTGATCTGCTGAGGTAAGGGACCACTGATGTAACACATTATGCTTGATTTACTGGACCACAAACTGACAGTATTTCTGACTCCTGTGTTTGTTTGTTTGTGAGTTAGTTTGTTTGTTTTTACATGTCTTTAAGTAGCTGTTCTTAATCTTGTCTGTCTAAAAAACATTCATGTCAAGCTTTCAGCTGAGAAGATTCTTCGATGTAATAACACATCGTATTGACCTGATGGTTTGCTGTTTTATGTCATTTTAGACAGGATGCTTGGTTTCATTTAACCAATCATTTCAAAATGACATGCATTTGTGTTTGGTGGTGACTCTGCTCAAGTGATGCTCTGAAAAAAATCTGAACAATGATGACACAGACAGTCCCTGAGATCACAAACACCCAAGACATGGTTATAGTTTTTCGATATAATGGCAGTATTCTATTACTGGCGCTGTGAGATGACATATATTGTGAATTGCGCTATATAAATAAAATTTAATTAAAAAAATTGAATCTCAAGGTCAGATTTACAGTTTGTCACTGTTGTGCAGGCACATTAACATCATAACCTTTTTTTAATGATACATTAGGATCATTAGTCGCACCAAGGTTCTTATCTGACGCTGGATGACAATAACTATTACTGCAGGGGTCTCCATCTGCCTTCTCTTCAGTGGACTAAAGAAGTCCACCAAGTCCAGTCTAGGTCAGATTTCCTTCACTTGCATCCTTCCACTGAAGCGGCATTCACGTTGAGGTTGATTTGATTGACTCATCAGATGCTGTCTAACTCAACCTGCAGGCATTGTTCAGCTGTTAGAAATACATATTGCAGTGCCTCAAGTGCCCAGCAGAACATTGCTCACTTAGTAGCTTTGTGACAGTAGCAAACCTAACATGAGAGCTAGTGAACATATCAGAAGTCTGATTGCTATTCTGAACAAACAGGACTCTGATTAATAATTATTTTACAACAATCAAATGACCATATCAACAGCGAGGTAGAACAATTTTGGAGCTCTGCATTGTAGTGGTTGGCAGTATGCACCCTTTTACAACATTAAATAGAACCACATGTGTATTTTAAAACATTTATTAAAGACATTAAGCAAAAACAAAACACATGTAGATAATATGTAATAATCTAACTAAACATACATAACTCAAAAACTAAAGAATGTGTGTGTGTCTATCAGAGAGAGGGTGAGTGTGTACATGTTTTATTGGATCTTTCAAGTCTTCGTTTGTATTTACAGTGATGGTGGACAAGTCCTTCTCTTCTGCAGGGGAACTGAAATCATGTTTCACCTGTAGCCTGGAACCATGTTATAGTTCCACTGCAAAATCTTCAGTGCAGGTTCCTACAGCTTGGGTGTGGTGTGGAATGTGGATGAGCTCAAAGTAGCAGTCTGACCAGAAGCTGCCGTCGTGCTCACAGCTTCCTTCTTCCCGTGCCTGAAGTAACATGTGACAGTGAAAATCAGGAAACATCTGAAACAATCACAGAACTTTTGATATTGGAAACTCTGACAATGAACACTGCTTTATGTTGTGTGAAGTTAGAGTGCTTCAGCTGATCATACTTGCTTTTGTTCTTCAGAATGTGTTGTCCGAGGGGTGACTGAGGATTCACGCATTTTTCCTTGTTTGCTGCTGTACTAATACTGGGAGAGAACAAAGAGTTGTGTTAGAGAGACGTTAAAGAATGCAGCTGAATGATGGGTCAGTATATGTTGCTCTGTTAATCTCATCTACTCACATGATCTCTGTCCGTGGACAGAAGATGCTTGGGGGGAACACGACTACCTGAGCCCCAATGAGCTGTCGACTGCCTCTGCTGATGTAACTGTTTATACACTTGCACTTGCTCGATCCGCTGGCTTGCTGCCCTGTGGGAAAAACAGATATAACCTTATTTCAAACGGAAACTCTTAAAGGCAGTCAGTATCCAAAACACCAAAACAAGGAGGGCAACATGATAAACACTCTGTAGAGACGAAAGGAACTGCAGATAGAGAAGATAATGTTCTAAAAGTTCATCAATACCATCTACTCTGACCATAATCCTCAAATTTAGAATCAGATTTGAAAAAACTAACAAACTAAAATAAAATAAATTTAAATTAAATGCTCATTATTTATTTTGCAAAGCCACAAGGAGCCACGGCAGAGGTATGAAAGAACCACATGTGGCTCCGGGGCTGTGGGTTGCGACCCCTGCACTATACATATATATGTAAGATAAAAGTAAGAGATAAGGCATGAAACTTTATTGATCCCTTTGGTAGAGTACCTTAGGGAAATTATGGAATATATTATGTTATATATATATATATAAAGCATACAGTAAGAAGAAATTAAAGTATAGTAACATCAAAGTTTTTACAGTACCTTGTGCACACAGGACAAGCAGGCTGATGAAAAAGGTAATGACAGCTGAATTCATAGTTGTGGCTGGCTCACTCTTCACTGCGTCTGACTTCAGTCTGGACTCCTGATGCTGTGAAGCAGCAGGCAGTTCTCTCTTTTATACCTTGACAGCACCACCACAATACAACAACAGTTTCACTTTCCAGTATTCCACTTTCACTTTCTTCGTCGCTTCCTTTTTTCTTTCAACAAGCCTTTTTCCCGGAATCACACACTCTTTTAGTCTTAGGGCTTTGGCTCTGACAATCTGAAAATTTTAGTCTACAGAGTAACTCTTTTGTTCAATGAACGAAGGAATTGACATGAAGCCATGCCTCAATTACATGTTTTACTACGTATTATGTGAACTATTTAGGGTCTGCAATATTATGCTGCAGAGGATGACCAGAAAGAATGGATCATGTAGCGTGGAGGAGAGACCACAGCATTTGCATGGGATGTGGAGGCGTGCAACCCAAGGCCTGTACAAGGCCTTCCCAGAGTCCATGTTGAACAGAGGGTCATCTCCTTTTGCACTGGTTAACCATTCCAGATACTCAGTCAAGGAAGCAAAGGGACAGAAAGCATATGAGCGCTGGCATGAAGATCGGAGCACCTTCCCTATCTATGTATGGACTAAAACACCTGGAGCCTCATGTATCATCAGTGTGTACACACATGGGATTTCTCAACTTGTACTTATACTTTAGAATATGCGTAAATATACACATAACTCTGCTCATGCTTGCGCACATAATCTAGCGGTAGAATAGTGAAACCACAATCTACTCATACAATCTCTAATTGCTAATCTCTACTAACAGAAAGCAATCGGGGATTCTGACCACCGGCACATTCCAGCGTGAGGTTGGAGACATGCAGCATTTCCAGCCATCTCTGAGCAGGATCAAGCTGGCAGTGTTGGATGCCATAATTCCACTGGCCCCAGCCTAAATCCAGTTCCCTTACAGCCGTCACCAAACGTGTCCAAATCATGCTATTGCTGGATTCCCAAACATAAGTGGAGCCTTAGACTGCACCCACATCACATTCAAAGCAACATCACTAAACAAATTGAATTATGTAAATAGAAATGGTTTCATTCTATCAAAGTACAAATAATTTGTGGCGCACATTTGTGGCTATGAAACGTTGTTGCTTGGTGGCCTGGAGCAACACATGACTCATTTATTAAGCAGAACAGCTCTGTGGGTGCGTTTCCAAGCAGGAGCTGTTGAAGATGGCTTATTGGTGGGTGTTACAGCGTGTGAAATGTTTTTGCTGGACTTAGTATGGTCATTACAAAATCTCATCTGTAGATCGTCAGGTTATCCACTGGGTGAACGTTGGGTAGTCATTTGTACTCCAATTGCAGTTATTTCTCGTTTATGGGCTGTGATACGTTTTTTGACACTTAGCTTAGTGGTGTTACACACACTGTAACAACACTTTTTATTTTTAAAATTTTACTTGTGCGAGCAATCTCTCATCTGACTAACCAGAAATAACTGTGGTGGTTGTCTTGTCCCATTTCTTTCATTGCTTATCCCAACATTTAATGTACTAAACAATTGTTTCTGGTTATCTTCAACCTCGCTGACAAATACCTCGATTTCAGTTTCAGAAAAGCTCCTCTTTTTCGCCTTTTGTGCCACGATGATGACGACAGGTGAGGAAAAACAAATCTTCACTTGTTTTATAAAGAGGCATGTTGTTGTCGTATATGGTTAATTGGAAGCGTTTCTGAAGGCAAATGATCCCAAAAATGCCCGAGCATGGTTGGTAAAGAACAAATGGGATTTATCTACACTGATGACTTGTGGATGTGCGTACCACCCCGTACACATGTTTGATAAATATGGATTTTTTTTTACCTACACACATTCTAAATTTAATTCATACAACAGAATTTAGAACCTTTTCTATGCACTGATGATAAATGAGGCCCCTGGACTTTAAGTGAGATCTGACATTGTATCAAGAAAGTGTAAAAAGAAGTTGTTTATCATCACCTTCTTGGTGAACTTCTTTAGTCCTTTAGGCAGTTCTCTCTTTCATATCCTGACAGCACAAACACAATTCAACAATAGTTTCACTTTCCAGTATTCCACTTTCACTTTCTTTGTCCCTTCCTTTTTTCTTCCAACAAGTCTTTTTCCCGGAATCACAGATTCTTTTAGTCTTAGGTCTTTGGTTCTGACAAAACATTTTAGTCTACAGAATAACTCTTTTTTTCATATTTTGTACTCAAAGTGTATTTTTGTTCCAACAATTTATTTGAAGCTTTGCACTACATGGTGAAAAAGAATGAAAAGTTCAACATTAATCGTTGAAACAGTGAACAGAAAACCACAATGTAAGCCTAATGGTGGCACTTGATGAAAAGTCAGGACTTCACCAAAATCATTAAGAACAATTAGCTGGGAAGATGAATGTGCATAAAATGTCATCTTATACAGTCCAACATTATTTCAGAATTATTTCATTTTGGATCATAGGACTGACTGACAGGCTGATGCACAGCTTAACCTTTCAATTTTTTCAAATTTGTGCTGAGTAAGCTGGGTGAATACATTTGTTACAGTTTCACATTTTGTGATTTATGGAAAGTTCCCGAATTCAGACATGACTTCTTCACAAGGATGCAGTATATAAACACATCTGCTTGGAATCATTGTGACTCCCATTGTTGACTGCAATACACTGCACAGAAATGAGCAAGGGCACAGTTTATTATTCATCAAGTAATTAATCTATAATACTATAAAATTCTTTAGAAAAAGACTGTGCAGGGACAGCATGCAACCCCATTGACATCCTGTTGCTCTCTCATAGTTTCCATTAAGTTGCTTTACATCCTGTTACTCCTCACTGACTGACAGAATCAACTTGTTCCTACTCTTAATTAATCCATGTGATGTTTACGCTGTGAAAAATTAAACAAGGTTTGGCTTCACAAAAAATGAATGACCCACTGCGAGTCACAGCTTGTTAAGTTTTAATTCTTTCATAAGTACACTGCCTTTTTAAGGTAATTTGCATGTCTGGTTAGTGAGTCAAGACGTTTGAACAAGAACTAAATGACTGTCTTTGAAAACTGCTCTGATCTCACTGCTTTGCCATTCAGTGTCAAAATGTGTCCTTATTTTATATTTTTAGCAGAGACTTCTGAAGAAACAAGAAGTGAAACTGAACACAGGCTAAGGAAAACCCCAGTCTCAGATTACACGCTAACCTCTGAAGAAAAAAAAAAAAAAAACAAAAACAAAAAATCTCTGGACACAGTTCAAAGTGCTTCAAGAATTGAAAACTTTTTAAAGCTAAACAGAAAGTTTCAGAATTTAGAAACAAAATCTAATAGGTTCTGACACATAACTTAAAAGACAAAATATTTCAGATTCTGCTATATATATATAACAACAGTCACCTCAGATAGTCGGGCCAGGACAAATTCATTGATTCCCTTTGAGCAGCAATTTGATGACATTGTGAAGAAAACCCTCCCTTTTAACAGCAAGAAATCTCAGACTGACATCTGCGTTGACCGGTTGGAACTGGAGTAAAGGAGAGAGAAAGACAACAAGTAAAGAAACCAAGAAAGACAAACAACAAAGTAGAGAATGTTACAGCAGGTCTGAGAACCCATGTGCGGACACAGATGCCAGCAGACGGGCACGTGGAGGTTTAGAGGAATTTATTGAATAATAGAATAAGAAAGAAAGAAAAAAAAAAGACTAAAGAAAGCGAGACAAGTGACGAGATTTGGGGGAGAACTTTGTAAAGTTAAGCCACTAAAGGTTCCCACTAATGGTTTGTAAACCGCCACCGACTCACATGGAGCGGAGGAAAAACACAATTTTTTCAAACTGTGAATACTGTAACTGAATATTGAACAGTTCGTAAAAATAAACCCGTTTTTCAAAGCATTCGCCATTCCTTGTACTGCAAATTAAAAAAGAAGTGTCACCAAAGCTTAGGGAACAACACGTGACACCCTTTTTATACCATGTGCAGATAAATTATGCATCACTGTTTAGATACACTAAAGTATTCGCTCATCTGACTTGACTCACATATGAACTTAAGTGACATCCCATTCTTAATCCATAGGGTTTAATATGACATTGGTTCACCCTTTGCAGCTACAACAGCTTCAACTCTTCTGGAAAGGCTGTCCACAAGGTTTAGGAGTGTATTTATGGGGATTTTTGACCATTCTTCCAGAAGCGCATTTGTGAGGTCACACACTGATGTTAGATGAGAAGGCCTGGCTCTCAGTCTCCGCTCTAATTCATCCCAAAGGTGTTCTATCGGATTGAGGTCAGGACTCTGTGCAGGCAGGTCAAGTTCTTCCACACCAAACTCTCTCATCCATGTCTTTATGGACCTTTGCTTTGTGCACTGGTGCACCTTCATGCTGGAAGAGGAAGGGGCCATCTCCAAACTGTTCCCACAAAGTTGGAAGCATGGAATTGTCCAAAATCTCTTAGCATGCTGAAGCATTCAGAGTTCCTTCCACTGGACTTATGGGGCCAAGCCCAGCTCCTGAAAAACAACCCCACACCATAATCCCCCCTCCACCAAACTTTAAACTTGGCACAATGCAATCAGACAAGTACCGTTCTCCTGGCAGCTGCCAAACCTAGACTCGTCCATCCGATTTCCAGATGGAGAAGCGTGATTTAATGTAATAATTGTAACCCATTCTTAAAACCCATTCCATGCAGCTATCTACATACTGTTCTTGAGCTAATCTGAAGGCCACATGAAGTTTGGAGGTCTATAGTGATTGACAGCGATTGAGAAAGTTGGAGACCTCTGCTCCCTATGTGCCTCAGCTCATATCAGTTTACATGGCCTACCACTTTGTGGCTGAGTTGCTGTCGTTCCCAATCGCCTCCACTTTGTTATAATAACATAAGCAGTTGACTGTGGAATATTTAGGAGCAAGGAAATTTCACGACTGGACTTGTTGCACAGGTGGCATCCTATCACAGCACCACGCTGGAATTCACTGAGCTCCTGAGAGCGACCCATTCTTTCACAAATGTGTGGAGAAACAATCTACATGCCTTGGTGCTTGATTTTATACATCTGTGGCCATGGAAGTGATTGGAACACATGATTTCGATTATTTGGATGGGTGAGTGAATACTTTTGGCAATATAGTGTATATCGTGTAGGAAAATAAATAAAAAAGCCTCGAAACCAGACAGACAGCCGTATTGAACATGACACATCTCTTGTAAGAGTTTTCAAATGAGAAACTAATACAGAGAAGGGGAAGCTAAACAGAATGGGGTAAACCAGACCTAATTTTAAAAAAGGGAAAACCTACTAAAACCTAGGAAAAACTCTAAACACACCAAAAGGAAAACTAAGAAAAACTTCTATCTATTAGCTAAGCTAAAACTAACAAAACAGGGATATTCACAGAAAAGGAGACAAAACTGAGGGGGCAGACAGGCTCGGGGAATCCGGGGTCAGGTGAGGACTGGGGAAAAACTGGAGTGAGGCTGGTGGGGCAGGTATGTACGGTGGCCCAGAAGTGTCACAACAAAACAAAAGCCACAACACCACACAATAAGCCACAACACAACCAAAAGCCACAACACAACACAATAAGCCACAACACAACACAATAAGCCACAACACAACACAATTAGCCGCAACACAACACAACGGCTTCAACGGAAGTTGTTTTTTTTTAACCCGGAAGTTGTACTGTGAAGTGCGCAACCACACGAAGTGGGCAGAAGCTGGGGATTGTTTGAAACAACTCGAAAGTAAGTAAAATACTGATGGCAAATAGTGTCCATTAATCTCGGTATGTGCTATTAAAGCGGTTGTTAACTTTGATTTATAAATAAAGAGTCATTGTTTGTTTGACTTGTTAATGCGGACACAGCCTTAGTGCGTCAAGACAGAGTGCTGGAAGTTCATACCAGTTCTGCATGAAGTAATAGCTTCCTCTCTCCCATGCACTCTTTAAGCATGTTTTTATATATTTGTGACGTTATGGTTTTATAAATGGACAAACATCAAAATGCAGCTTCACCACCACATTAAAAATGGAATAAATGCATTTTTCCCCATGTATTTGGGCATACACTTTCAAACTTTCAAATTAATCAATTTGTAACCTAAACTTCTGCCTTTCTCTCTTTGTATTTTACTAGATCATGTTTTGTCCATATTGTGGATTAAATCTACAGATTGTCCTGCCATACTGTGCTTCATGTGGCAGAAATGTTCAGCTTTTAAGACGTCTTCAAGCAGAAGGTATATTTTAGTTATTTTCTTAAAGATAACAGATATCTTTATTGCACTGTAAATTGTTAAGTATATCATCTAAGCATGGTGAAACTCTAAACATGCTACATATTTCAAATTGTACAAATCCTAAACAATAAAATTTTGAAAAATGGGGACATCCTATAAATAAAGCGCAAGACCCAGTTCCATTTTGTTACTCTAGTAACTAGTGCATTTCAGTCACTGGAGTGAACAATAAAAAAAAAAAGAATCTAAATGAACCATTAGCTCTTCTATTTATTTTGTTTATCAATCAACAGTGTAAAAGTGTATAAATGTAGTGTATATAACTTTTTTTCCCCTTATATTTATCCACTAGGTCCTGAAGCAACCATGGTGGATGAACTTATTCACAAATATTTCACAGTGGGCCATACCTCTGATATAATATTAGACTTACTAGCAACCAAGCATGACATTTCAATGAGTCTCAGCACTTTAAAAAGAAGACTACGAGATCAGACCTGACTAAGAGAACTAACTATACTCCTATTGCTACTGTGCAGGAAGCCATTTCTGAGGAGCTTCAGGGATCAGCCAAGCTTTTAGGCTACCGAGCAATGTGGCAGATTCTCCGACAGAAGTAGTCATTTACAGTCAGAAGATGTGATGTGATGAAACTAATGAGAGAACTTGACCATCTGGAATAGAGAACCGTTCTAGGAGAAGATTTGTCTGAAGAACATACTACTCAATGGGACCAAATTAAGTTTGGCATGTTGACGGATATGATAAACTGAAACCTTTTGGAATTGCCATAAGTGGTTGCATTGATGGCTTCTCCAGAAAAATTATGTGGCTCACATGTGGAAAGTCCAACAATGATCCAAGTGTCATAGCTCAAAATTATATCAAGTGTGTTGCTGAATTTGGAGTTTTTCCAAAGGGCCTCCGAACAGACTGTGGCACAGAACTGAACTGATGGCAGCACTTCATTGTTCCTTGAGGTCAGAGCAGACAGATGAACTTGCAGGAACCAGAAGTCACATGTATGGCATGTCAACATCTAACCAACGGATTGAAAGCTGGTGGTCATACTTTCGCAAACAAGGGTTTTTATCCCATATAATTCAGTTTTTATCGGTACTTTGTGCTGTGTTACTTGATGTTATACTTATTGCCACAGTTTTGTATTTACTGTATGTGGTTGATTCAACAAAAGCAGCTAAGCTAAGGTGAACATCGTCTTCAAAACAGTTTACTTTGTGGTTGAAGACTATAAATTTTTAACATGACAAACTCTGCTTCTTAAAACACAGCACATGTCAGATATTGAGTCTTTTTCAGGAGGGGGATGTTATATTTCCTTAGAATAAAATTTTAATTCTTGTAATAGGATACAATTTTGGATGGATCTGTTTTGTGACCTGAGGGAGAGACATCTGTACAATGGCAGCTACGAACACACAAGGATGCTGAGACACTGCTTTCTGGGTGTGCTACAGAGAGAAATGGACGACTACAAGCACCACTGGAACACTCACATTATTCGTCCTGTTCGGCAGTCTAATTGCCCATCTGGAAGACCAGAGGCAATGTACTATTTACCTCACAGGTGTGTATTTTAAACCATGTTAGGATGAGTACAGTTGAAAAGAATATTTTATCACATGTACATTAAGAATTCATGGAGAAATAATTGATAGTGCAGTTACACAAGTTCACATGTTTGAGATGGCAAAAGTTCAAAACAGTTCATCTTCTGTTTTTGTCCAGATCACTTTTGTTTTAAGATTTGATGGTGTATTTTAACTTTTATTATGCAGTTTTGTGTTGTCTGCATTTGTTGTTAAAAATAATTGACTGGTCATAGGCATGTTGATCGAAAAAAAAAATGCATTTCATACAAAACTTTTGTTGGCATGGGATGCAAAAATAATTGAATTTAAAATTTGAGCAAAAACAAATCACTTTTAGTCTGATGCTTTGTTAACCTTGCTTTTTTTTTTTTAATATATTTGTTCCCAGATTCAATGGGATGAAATGTCTTTTTTCACATCTTTTGAAAGGAAATTTGGACCAGGTCCACCATGTACAATAGACATGGCAATCATCTTCCCTGCCAAACTGTATTCATCCTCTCTGATTGCTGGTCCAGGAAATGGAAAGTAATGAAGTATTAAATTAATAGCCATACTGGACCACAATGCAAATATTGTGTGATCGATTTTACTTTTCCTTTAAAACATTCCCCACAAAGCCATACCTGTTGAGTTGTAGACAAGGTAGCAACTCTGTTCTGGACCATCAAATATGGGTTGTTTTTTCAGCCTTTTCATCAGAAGGGAGAGGAATTCTCTTTTAGGACCACCGGTGTTGAGACCTTCCTCAAATCTGCCTTCATCATCGAACTTCACAAGGAGGTCGTTGGTTTCCGAGAATGTTCCCCTTTTGAACCCTCTCACAGCTCCATCCCAAATGTCAGAGCAGCAGATGTTAAATCTGCTGACAGTGCCATGATCGATCTGGAGTGTCAGGTTTGCAATCACCTCTGACACAGGTGGTTCTTCCACTCTATCAAAATACACATTGTGACCATGTTAGTTCTTTACATTCTCCAAGTGGTGACATACAAAAGCTGCAGAAAGTAACTATCATCTTACTCTGCATCATTTTGAGCTTTACTACTGTTCTCATCACTGCCTGAGTCCTCCTGTCCTTCCTCTACAAGAGGTGCATAGAGTTGTGTGTATTTCCTGAGAAATGAACACATAATCATACATTGCTGATATTTATTTTATTTCCAAATTAACATTACACTTGAAATGCAGAGTAGAACAAAATACCTATAGCATGTAGTGTCCAGTGCAGAGCTGGATGTTCCTGGGCCCTCTTCTGAGTCGGAAAGTAAAATCTGTGTCAGAAATTCTGAAAAACAGTTGAGTGAATAGCAGTAATGAAAGATAAAGATTCTCCATTTCAGCATTTCCAGCATGTAATGTCATCGAGACAGCTGAAGAACCTTGTCAGTGAACAAGCGCAGTCTTGTGTAACTGAAAGGTAAAACTGTGCGTTGTCAGAATAACAGGGATATAAAATATGGTGGTTTTTAAAGATGTAACCAAGGGCCAACAACTATAGAAAATAAAAGGGGCTCTAAGAATATGAAATATAAAATTTGGGGGGATGCTGCATTTCAGAGAAAACCAGTTCTCCAATGTGAGAGGGTTCAGTGGTCGGTAATGTCATGCCCTCCACCTCTAACACTGCTTAGTGCCAACTTCTCCCTTCTCCCTCCTTTTCCACTTTCCCTTTTTTCTTCAGGTGGGCGTGAGCAAGGTGTGTGCGTGGAATGTGGGCAGGTGCAACCTGTTGGATAATCACTTGAGTAAACACACCTGTGGCGGGGAGTGGTCCTGCTGTAACTCATCACAGTCTACAATAAAACCACATTCAGACCACTACTCCATGCTGGACCGTTGATTGTCGGTGTTAGTTGAACCCAATCTCCTCCTTTGTTTTCCTTGTAGTATTTTGTAGTGACAATGAGAAGAAGCCTCATGAAGTACTGAAGCTTTCCATCTGAGTAGTTCACACATGGGCTGTAGCTTCATGGTGCTTCATTTGCTCTATTGCACCATCAAGTGGACAATAAATGTAAAGCAGGTTGGTGATTCAAATGACAGCTTCACTGTGAGAAGCTCTGACATAATTTGTGCTTAAATGATTATGCTAATAAACAATAAATCAATTGAAATACGTCAATTACCTTGAGTCCCAGGCAGAGAAGCTTCTGATGAGGATGATGTGAAGGAGAATGATGATGATGAGGAGGAGGAGGAGGAGAAGATGGTGTTTCAAATGATAGCAGCACAGTCTGCTATTAGTGTCTTCTCTGACTCCTCTGCTTAATATGGTCATAGAAGCCTATTTTTTGAATTGTGAGTCTAGCAGTGTAGCCAGTGATGTAATACTCTTTGATTGGTAGATGAAGAACTTGTCCTTTACCTGTTTCCTCAGACTCTCTGCCAGATCTCTGCTCTCTGGAGTTTGTAGGATTTCTAGATCCTCCTCCTCCAGTGCATGGTGTAGCATAGCCAACACGGGAATAACTTTGGACCTTGAGACCCTTTTTTCCTCAGATAGCTCCACTGTAGCATCATGAAATGGTGACAAAACTTTCAGACATTCTGTGATTATTACATAATTTGCACAATGTCTTTGTATAAGCCAGCCAAAGTAGCGCCAACAGGCTCGCTCAGGTCATAAAAGCGTTGCAGCATATGATATGTGCAGTTCTAGCAGGTAATTTTAGTTCTGGATGGTCCATTTGTTCATTCACCTTTACCAGTTTCTCTTACAAAATATGACAACAAAAACTGATTGATTCAAGTGTCACTGCAGCAACTTAAACAAGTGTGTCATCAGGAATTCATCAGTGAGATAAAGAACATACCTTCACAGTGGTGATGCTCTTGAAATAACCCACAATTTTCCGAGATTATGCCCGGATATCACACACCACAGGGTTCTGTTCAAGAGCCTTTTTAACAAGTAAATTCAAACAATGTGCCACACAATGTGAGTGATGCAAACTAAGCGCCTTGGCACAAGCACCCATGTTTGCTGCACTGTTAGTCACAAGGCCAGTAACTTTGTGAGTCATACCACATTGTGACATCAGTGCTGCTTTTACTCTAGCCAGATTTTCAGGCGCATGTGACTGAGGGAAATGCAGCACCCCTAAGACAACGGATTGTAAAGAGGTGCTTACATCTAAAAAATGGCGTGTTATATCTAGATATGTCTGTGTTCATTGAGGTCCACATGTCCACTGTCAAGCTAACTGCTGTTGCCTGGGACACAGACACTTCGGCCTTCTCCTTAGACTTCTGGTATCTGTCCTCCACCATAGCTTTCAAAGTCTGAAAGAGAGAACAGTATTGGCAAATAATAATAAATACTATAATAAACATAATAATAATATGGGGGAAATGCTTCATGTGCTCACATACATACCTGCCTTGTGGGGAGAACATAGTTAGGGTCCAAAGCTTACAAGCTTTTTGAACCCTTTATCCTCCACAATAGTGAAGGGCTGTGAGTCCTCCATCACCACATCAACCAAGGCCTCATCCACATTACTCTTCTCTCCTGATAAAAAAACAAAACAAAAAACAGTAGTATAGTATATACATTAATATAGTAAAGAGACTTAGGCTAGGGCTGCAAGGTGGCGCAGTTGGTAGCACTGTTGCCTCGCAGCAAGAAGGTTGCCGGTTCGCGTCCCGGTGGGGGCACCGGAATCTTTCTGCGTGGAGTTTGCATGTTCTCCCCGTGCAGCGTGGGTTCTCTCCGGGTTCTCCGGCTTCCTCCCACAGTCCAAAAACATGTTGAGGTTAATTGGTGATTGTAGATTGTCCGTAGGTGTGACTGTGAGTGTGCTTGGTTGTCTGTCTCTAAGTGTGGCCCTGCGATGGACTGGCGACCTGTCCAGGGTGTCCCCTGCCTTCGCCCTGAGTCGGCTGGGATGGGCTCCAGCCCCCCCGCGACCCTAGTGAGGATTAAGCGGTGTATAGAAAATGGATGGATGGACTTAGGCTACCTGGCTTACCCGAGCTTGTTGGTCTCCTTGCTCTCATGCAGGGCTCTATAATGGCTCAGCATAGATGAGGTGTAATTGTTGTATTCAATTTCTTTGGAACACAACAAACACTTCACCTTTTAAAATGCCAGAATGTGGAAGATGGATATTAGTACAAGGGTTGAGCAACGCAATATCACATGTTTATTTAAAATATTTGATATATATCACACTATTGTTTTTCTGTGCCTTCTTCATTAAGAGAGATCAGCTCAAAATGCTCCTAGACAGGAGAAAATCTCCTCTTTCTTGCTGGCTCCATGACAAAAAGGTAGCTAGCTATGAAGAATAGGTTCCAGTCCAATCCAATCCAATCCAATCCAATCCAATTTTATTTATAAAACACTTTAAAACTCCAAGACAGACCAAAGTGCTGTACAAAGAAGCAAATATAAAAGAACACAGAGCACTCAAGCTGAAACACAACTAACAAATAAAACAGATAAAATAAGCTAAAAATAATAAGAACAGCAGTAAGTTTGAATAAAAGCAACAGTTCGGAAAATTAAAACAAGAGATAAACAAATGTCCAGAGGTAAACGCATTAAGGATTAAAAGTGAAGTCGTGAAATATAATAAAATGACATCCTACGTGATATCAAAAGCAAAGGACAAGAAACAGGTTTTAAGATGAGATTCAAAGCCAGACAGTGTTGAAGACTGTCTGATGTAAAGGGGCAGCCATTCCAGACTTTCAGAGCAGCAAAGGTGCAGCCCCCCCTGGATTTAAGTTTAGTTGTGGAGATGCTCAGGAACAGAGAACGGGAGGGTGTGTAGGGGAGCAGCAGATATAAAAGGTATGGTGGGGCAAGGCCATTAAGAGATTTAAGAGTAAATAAAAGAATTTTAAAATGAATCCTCAGCTCGATTGGTAGCCAGTGGAGTGAGGCCAAAACTGGAGAGATGCGCCCATGTCTCTTGGTGCCAGTTAAGAGACGTGGGTCAGTCCAGAATTGGAGGACATTTTATGTCCCAGCCATGAAATTTCAAACAATCCATGAACAAAATATTAAAGCATGCTGTTTTTGAGTAAATTGTACTAGTCCTGAGACCAAATTTAAATGAACTGGGAGAAAACGTTGATTCAAAATATTTTTTTAAATAGCAAATATGTCTGGAATACCCCCGAAAATGCAATTTTTCTCTTGTCCCAGCCCCCCGATGACCAAATTGAATCTCAAATAAAATAGTTAAAATGCATTTTAAATTTATTTGAGATTCAATATTATTTTGTTAATAGATGTCTCTTGTAATTGTGGAAACATTTGTTTGAATCAACATAATAGTTTAAATATTAATTCTTATACAAGGAATCTGTGTCCCACAACATGCATGCAACCCTGTTACCCTGACATTTTTAGCGTAGTGGTAGAAGAAGGAAACAGTGAGTCACATGACACAATGGAATTCACATCATCAGTTTCCCAACAGCATGGGTAAGGCAAAGGTATGTCCTCTCTTCTATTTTTCATATTTTTGTAACATTGTCAGCCTTACTTGAATGTCTCACTCTACCTCACACAACCCTGTTACGCAAATTGTCGGGATAAAACAAATGCAATAATTTTTTTTATTTACTAGTTTAATTTAGCAAGTTTGTCCTCTTGGTCAGTAGTAACACCGAACTAAACAGCTAGTTTCTAGTCCTCAGAAAACGTTGACATTAGCATGAATTTGCAACTCTGTTACTGTGATTGGAGTAACAGGGTTGCATCTCCTCCAGTTTACTCATAATTAACAAACTATGATTTATGATTCAGTTAAATAATTTGCACAACCCTGGTGAAATGTATGCACAGAGTGGGGGAAAACCACTTTTCTGGCCGTTGAGGGTTGGTATCCCTTTGAAGATATGCTGACCATCATTCCTCCACCAAAGTCTGTTACCTCATGCTACATGGCCATTGCAAGAGACATGTGGAATACTCTGGTCAGGCATGAAATGTAAATCTGAATATTAGAAGATAGCTGCCTGAAAACTTGCTATCCACTTTAGAACATCTCTGTGTAAACGTGATTCTGTTAATAACCACAGTATCCAGCTGTCAAAGGTGTCAAAGCTGGATTTAATAACAGCTTGTACCTTAGAGTCAAGCTTTAGCTCAGGGTCCATTCGGACACCAAGATTAGTAGATATTGGCTTTTTGTACTGAGCCAAGGAACCAAGAGTCATGGAGGGAGTCGAATTGGTGCCTCTGAAAACCATAACTTCTGTTTTATCCTCGGTCTGTTTCAAGAAGCTGTATGCCATCCAAGATTTGATGTCTTCCAGACACTTTAACAGGAGGTCAGTGGAGGAAGCTTCCTCCTTTTTCAGTGGCTTATAAATCTGGCAATCATCTGCATAGCAGTGAAAAGAAGTATCATGTTTCCTGAGGATGGAACCCAGCGGGAGAAAATAAATAGAAAATAAGAGGAGGCCTAGAATCGAACCTTGAGGGACACCACATGTTAAAAGAGCAGTAGATGAGTCAAAGTCAGCGAGTCTGACACGGAACGTCCTGTTGGACGAATAGAATAGAAAAGAAACTAATAATTTTTTATTGATCCCCCATTGGGGGGAATTTGCAAGAAAAATTATAGGACCGGAATCATTCCAGGGCTGTGCCCTTGATGCCCACCCACTGCTTCAACCGCAAAATCAGGATCCCATGGTCGACTGTGTCAAAGGCAGAAGTTAAATCCAAGAGTAAAAGAACCACGCAATCCCAAGAATCAGTTATTGAAAGTATGCCATTAAAAACTTTCAAAAGGGCTGATTCAGTGCTGTGTAGAGATTTGAAACACCTCAAGAATATCCTTGTTCTCCAGAAAAGAGAGAGAGAGAAAGAGATCAACTGGTTAAAAACAATCTTTTCAAAGATTTTTGACATAAAACGTAAATTAGCAATTGGCCTATAGTTTGACAAAACTGTGCGATCAAGCCTGTATTTTTTAATTAGAGGTTGCACCACTGCACATTTAAATTCTTGTGGAAAATGACCCAAGGCTACACTGCTGTTAATAACTTCAACAACAGCTGGTCCCACAGCACGTAAAACCAGGATGTTATTGTAAATGAGAATTTGTTCTCAATTAACCCACCTGGTTAAATAAAGAAGAAAAAAAACCTCTTTAAAAAGTCTAGGGGACCACATCATTTGGAGAACCTAAAGGTTGTAAGTGTGATATAACCTCCTGTGCAGAGGATAAAGTAACTCTGGGACTCTGGGAAACATAGACCCAGGGGTCATTGACTGGAGCAGTGATTTGGGACCTGGTGGATGTGACCTTATTTACAAAAAAGTTAAGAAATTCTTCACAGACTTCAGGCGAGGAGTCCATACAGATATTTTAAGGCGCATTAGGGGCCCTGCCAATAGTCTGGAAGAGGACACGAGGCTTAACACAGTTTGTCAGACTTAAGTCTGAGAAGAAATCTCTTCTTCATCCTTCACTGTCCTTTGATAGAGTCGCCATGACTCCTTCAGCATCTGTAAAGAGACTTGTAATTTGTCCTTCTTCCATTTCCTCTCAGCTCTGTGACACTGACGCCGGGCAGCCCGAGTGGGTTCATTCAACCAGAGTTCAGATTTGGCTGTAGGTTTCTTGGTTCTTAGTGGAGCTACAGTATCCATCACAGTTTGACAGGTGGAATAGAACCATGTGTCATGACCCCCAGCCTCAGCCCTTGCCTGTCTCCCTCTTTTTCTCCTTCTCTTCTCCCTCCTCTTTCTCTGTCTCTGTCTGTCTCTTGCTCTCTGTCTCTCTGCCTCTCTCCCTCTCTGCCCCTATGCATCTCAGCACTAATCAAGGACAATCACCCACAGCTGCAACTCTGGACTCACCTGACCACAGTCACCACAGCTCCCATAAAAGACTCTGTTCTTTCCAGCACAAGCTGCCAGACCATGGCCGTTCCTCCTGCATGTTTCTGCCAGTCCCTGCTCTGGCTTCAGCCTACATTCCCCCAGCCAGCTGTCTCTACTGGTTCCAGCCTGGATTCCCAGAGCCTGTCTGCCCCCTCGGTTTTGTCCTCTTCTGTAAGCATCCCAGTTTGTTTAAGTAGCTTTGTTTTGTATTTTAGAATTTCTTAGGTTTTTTTTCTCCTTTGTTCTTTTTTTGGGGGGAGTTTTTTTTTATTTATTTTTTTTATAGGTTTTTCTAGTTTCGCCCCCCTCGTAATTCAGTTTGGTTTTCCTGTTCTGTTTTTCCCCCCTCAGTTTAGTTTCTGCACCTCAGTTTAAATTCAGTTTTTATCCTTGTTTAATAAATCTTTGTATACACCTCACCTGCCTGCCTGCTTGATCTGTGTCTGCACCTGGGTTCCCTGATCCCCATCGTGACACCATGAGCAGATCTCAGCCATATTGACCACAAAAGGAGCATGTGAAGCGTTGTGATTAAAACGAGCAGAGAACTGACTGACAGTGGAGGGTTTAATACCCCGGCAGCACCGTGCAGCAGCGGGAGATTTAACTGTGTTACAGTGAAGAGGGACTTCAAATAAAAGAGTGCTATGATCTGAGAAAACTGCATCACAGATCTCCAGGTTTAAAACAGAAAGACCATATGTTAAAACCAGATAAAATGTATGTCCTTGTTCCTGTGTGGGACCTGACACAGACTGCATAAGATTAAAAGAGTCTATAAGATCTAAAACTGTCTTTTATTATTGGTTTATCAGGACAACAGACATGAATATTAAAATCCCTCACAATAGGAACGTAGTCGGATTTCGGCCAGAAAGATGGAGACATCATTTAGAAAATCTTTACTGTATTTCGGAAGTCGATAAACCACAGCACACAGCGTCGGGTAGGTGCAACCAAGCTGAAATAGACACGGGTCAAAGCTGCTTGGTGCCACTGCCACGGAGAGCTGCTTACAGTCAAAGATACTTTTAAAAGTGGTTATGATACCTCAACTTCGACCTGAGCTCCAATGGGAGTTAAAATAACAGCAATCCAAGGGTCGAAGTTTGGCAAAAGCGCTGGACTCACTGGGACCAACCCAAGTCTCAGTCACAAGGAAAAAGTCCAAATCCTTCAAAGTGAAATAATCCTTGAAGAAAAAAGTCTTGTAGACCAGGGACCTGCCATTTGAGCCCAAACCTAACTGGGGCTGATGATTTCGCAGCACTGAAGGTCCTGTGAGCCCGAGATAGCAACCGCAGGCTACCATGGTTGATGCCACGGCAGCAGGGATGAGGGGAGCAGGAGCCACAGGGCTGGAACAAATCATCCGGATCGGTGACATACACCAAGCAGTCGGAGACGGGGTCCAAGGTGTGCTGGGGAATAAAAAAGGTGATGCAGTGCGCCATGTTCCACTTGAATGACTGTTGAAAAGGTGGCTAGGCAGGCTTTAATTTTCACCAGCCTGCTGCTGCACTTTCCACAAAGATGGTGAGGTTTACACCAAGGAAGCGAAGCAGGTGAGCGGCACAGGTTAGATGAATCGCCCAACAGAAATGGGGGCAAGCGTTTCGTGTCCACTGTGACTTAATCCACATATCTTGGGCAGAATACCGAAGATTCAGGTGTATTTGGCAATTTTACACCAATATATTTCTTGTTGAGTTAAAATCAATACAAACAACACAAACACACGCAGGGTTGGCAGTGACAGATGTCAGGCCACACACACTGGCGCCATCTTGCTCACCCTGGGTTCGCACAATGAGGTCCCAAATCTACAAAATGTGAAGGGAGATCCATTGCGTTTCGCTGGCAGTTATATTTCAAATCATGAGCAAAGCTGCAAATGACTCCTAAACCGGTCATGTGGTACAGCCGGTTCGTGAGGCCTTGACGACACCAATGCTGCATAAAAATCACCACTTGACACACACTTTGAAGCTTCAACACTGAAGGACACATCACTAGTATTTCATGATCCTAACCTACCTCTGTTTTTTCCTTCTCCTCAGTTCTGGACCCGCTGTTCCGTCTCTACCTGGTTTGAACCTCCAGTCCGCCATCCACCATCCACTCTGGATTCCCTTCTGGAAGACACTCCACCTGTTCAATGCACCTGCCCAGACACCATACCAACCAGGCCACATGCCTTCTCCATCCACCTTCCCTCATCCCTCTTTTCTGTCAGGCTGTCAGTTAGGTCAATCCACTCTCACGCTGGGTCCTCGCTTGTGTAGTGCAGCCAGTTACGTTGTGTGTTTTCAGATTCACCATACTGGCGAGGTTTGTATTGTGTTTTTCGGTTGCCTAATAAAACATAGCATGCTCTTACTCTCCTGGCTTGGTGTTACCAAGTCCTGGTCAGTACCTGTCTTGCCTAGTTAGATGTTATTTGTCTTAACTTGTTTAGATCCCTCGAGCTCAGTATAAGCATTTAGTTTGTGTAATTCGCAGTTGTCGTCTACCAAGGCAGATCCAGCCTGCTCAACTACCCCTAATAGTAAGGGTATTTTATGAGAAATTTCACAAATCTGCCAACTAAATCATTACTAAACACTTTTTGCACCAATATGTTTGTAAAGGTGTGTAACAACATGCCTTAAAATGTTGAAGTTCAACTCCTGTGGGAAACCCTGAAAAAACCTGCTCAAGTTAGGGTACCGATAAATGATTGTCGAAAAATCTATTAAAAAAAAAAAATCAGGCCTTAAGTAACTTATGAGGGGCCATTCAGGGTTTTTTCATGATTCTGAGTTGATTGTTAGCATTTATATTTCATCGCAAACGCTCCGTTGTTGAAAAAGGCCATACTCACTTTTACATTTACATTCACAGTAGCTTTTATTTCACATACTTAAATAATATTCAGTTTTTTCTCATTCAGTGTCAGAAGCTTCAAGACTCATTGTCTATGTCTTCTTCAGACTCAACAATGTCATGACTGCAGTTTCTGCATGTAATGCCTTTACAGACCCCACAGGCCCAGATGCACGTTACCCAATTTATCTTGCAGCTGCACCGCCAGTTGCTGCAATCTCTGACAATTACAGCTCATGAACTTCAGTAGCTCCTCAGGAGTCATGGGGTCTACTGTTGGAACTGGCTCATACCTATGCACACCTAATGTCCATTCATAGTCACTGGGGTTCAGAGACATGCTCTGTAGAAGGATCCAGACCTGGGGCCTCATGTACAAAGACTTGCGTGGATTTCATACTGAAAC
>NW_007578047.1:305833-312714 GCF_000690725.1 Stegastes partitus | reverse complement strand
AAGTTCAAATGAAGTTTTTCGAATCCTTTTGGGCATCTGTGTCTGTCCATATTATACAACCCAAACTGGGAGCTTGTTAGGACGACCATTTTGCGGCTGAATGAAGCAGGAGACTTGAGGCAAGATAAGGTGCAAACCAACCAGCTGTTTATTCACCGACACTCATATTACAAAAATGAGACAACAGCAAACCAAAAAAACAAAGCAAGGCGATTAGTTGGTGGCATAAGTTGTGAACCTCCTTTCCTCTCCTCCTTGCGCTCACTCAACTGCCAGCTTTATATAGGCAGCCCCCTAATCAGCCCCTCAAGCCTACCAACATACAGATTAACCTAAACTAAGCACACACAAGGAATACACAGAAATACAACACTTCGTTACTTTTAACTCTAATGACAAACATTAAAACTAAGTCTTTATTTCATAAAAACAACTGCCAACATCTCCATCAAACATTTGCAATTATTTGATCACATACGGAAATTATTATCTCCCCTCTCCTCATCTATATTTGATTTGCCCCGGACCCTTTAAAAAGGTGTTCCAGCCCATGGGGACTCTTTTGGCTGGAACACCTGAGGAGACAAAAGAGAGGTGAGTTGTCACAAGCTTTCAATCTGCACATCCACACTCAAAACAATGCCACATACCCGCTTCTATGGTCATTCAGCTACCAATTAAGTCCAATTACTTAGTCATGTTCCTGAAACTGCTTACTTTTTTTTCTCTTCTTACAGGCCTCACTACAGTTGTCACCCAGCGCCGTGAGGAGAAGCCACCGAACAGCACATGGCAGCACATGCTCCACTCATTAAACTCATCCCGCCCTCATCATTGTCTGGTGTCTTATATTTATCCCAGAATGTCAACTCTTGTAGGTAATGAAGCTCAACTTCATTACAGAGCTGATTCCACAACAGAGGAGCTGATAACTGAAGGCTCTGCCTCCCAATCAACTTCTAGAAACTCTGGAACCACAAGTCGACCTGCAGTCTGAGAGCGAAGGGCTCTGTTAGGATGATATGGTACAATAAGGCTTAAGATAAGATGGAGCTGCTCATGAAAAGTTTGATATGTTAGAAGCAGGATTTTAAATTCTATCCTGGATTTTACAGGGAGCCAATGAAGAGAAGCTAATACAGGAGAAATATGATCTCTGTTACTGGTTTCTGTCAGAACTCTGGCTGCAACATTTTGGATCAGCTGGAGGTTTTTAAGAGAGTTATTGGGACATCCTGACAACAAGGAAATACAATAGTCGAGTTTAGAAGTTATAAATGCATGGGCTAGCATCACTCTGAAACAGGATGTTCCTGATTTTTACAATATTACGTACAGCGCCCTCCATAATTATTGGCACCCCTGGTTAAGATGTGTTCTTTAGCTTCCAGTAAATTCAGTTTTTTTTCTAAATAATATAGGACCACAATTTAAAAAAAGAGGAAAATTCAACCTTTAATTCAAGTGCATTTATTCAGTGTGAAAAAAATCCCACATTAAAAAATAATTCTTTTACATCAAATCATTTGTGCCACAATTATTAGCACCCTTGATGTTAATACTTTGTTCAACCCCCTTTTGTCAACAATTCATTTGAGTTGAATTGAAGGTTACATTTTTCTACAATTTTCAGTGTGAGAGTATGCTTCTGTAATAAAAATTGNTAAAAATCTTTTCACCCGAAGCAGCAGATAATCTGTTAAATTTGGAATATTGGTCGGAAGGCTAATTGTAATCATGAAACACCCGTTTAGAGACAGAAGCTTGATACTTGCAGTTTCCCGGGTGCAGCAGCGTCTGGGAGACGAGGCCTTCAGCTTGAGTTGGATCAGGATGTGGTAGTTGAAGTTGCTACATTGGACCAAAGTGAGCAGCTCTATGGCAGTTAGAGCATGCCACTAGATAATGCCCAAAAGTGAGCATCTCTCCTGCAGTTAGAAGAAGAGAAAAGAAAGAGGAAAAAAAAAAAGAGGAAAATTCAACCTTTAATTCAAGTGCATTTATTCAGTGTGAAAAAAATCCCACATTATAAAATAATTCTTTTACATCAAATCATTTGTGCCACAATTATTAGCACCCTTGATGTTAATACTTTGTACAACCCCCTTTTGTCAACAATTCATTTGAGTTGAATTGAAGGTTACATTTTTCTACAATTTTCAGTGTGAGAGTATGCTTCTGTAATAAAAATTGAATTTATTTTAAGGCTTTTAACACATCTTAACTAGGGGTGCCAATAATTATGGAGGGCGCTGTCGATGAAAGAAGGCTGTCCAACAAACTTGTTTTGTATGGCTACTAAACGACATGTCCTGGTCAAAAATAACTCCAAGGTTCTTTACAGTAGAACTGGAGGCCAAGGCAATGCCAACTAGAGTAACTATCTGTTTCGATAGTGTTTCTGAGGTGCTTAGTGCCAAATACAACAACTTCAGTTTTTTACTGGATTTAAATGAAGGAAATTAGAGGTCATCTAGGCCTTTATGTCCTTCAGACAGGTTTGGAGGTTGACCAACTGATTGGTTTCATTGGGCTTCATAGATAGATATAACTGGGTGTCGTCTGCATAACAGTGGAAATTTATGGAGTGTTTCCTAATGATATTGCCTAAGGGGAGCATGTACAAAGGAAATAATATTGGTCCTAACACAGAGCCATGTGGAACTCCATAACTAACTCTACTGCGGGTGGAAGAAACATCATTAGCATGAACAAATGGGAATCTGTCTGATAAATAGGATTTAAACCAATTTAGTGCAGCTCCTTTGAGCCCAATTAAACATTCCAGACTCTGTAATAAGATGCTGTGATCCACTGTATCAAATGCAGCACTGAGATCCAGCAGAACAAGTATAGAAACTAGTCCACTGTCTGAAGTTATAAGAAGATCATTAATGACCTTCACCAGTGCTGTCTCTGTGCTATGATGCATTCTAAAACCTGTTTGAAACTCTTCAAAACAAACCAGTCATATGTAGAAAATCACATAATTGGCTGCAACAACTTTTTCAAGAATTTTAGAAACAAAAGGGAGGTTGGATATGGGCCTAAAGTTTGCTAAAACACCAGGATCCAGATTAGGTTTTTTGAGTAGTGGTTTGATTATAGCTACTTTAAAAGTACGTAGCCTGTTAGTAAAGAGAAGCTGGTTTAAAAGAATTTACAATCGACGTGAGCTCTGAGAGATTTACAGCAAGAAGCACTCAAAGAAAAAATCTGGTCCTATGGATGCATCCAGAGCTACTGCACCTAAAGACATGTTTAGAATTTTTTGTCCCATTTTCAAAACTTTATTAGTGAAGCAGGTCATAAAATCTTTACTGCTGAGAGCTAAAGGAACACAAGGATCCACAGAGTTGTGACTCTTTGTCAGGCTGGCTACGGTGCTGAAAAGAAACCCAGAGTTGTTCTTGTTTTCCTCAGTTAAGGATGAATAATGAGCAGTTCTTGTCTTGCAGATCGCTTTTTTTTTTTTAAATGTGTGATTAAAGTGTCTTTCCAGGCTCAATAACATTCTTCTGTATTAGTGGAACGCCATTGTCTTTCCAGTCTTCTTAAAGTCTGCTTTAAAATGCAAAATTGTTTGTCATACCATGGAGCTGCTCTTTTATAATTCATTACCTTCTTTTTCAGAGGGGCAACAGTATCTATCAACAAGATTATTCACCTGTGTGGGACTCATATTAGAGGTGCTGCTCACCATTGTGTTGGCATTGAAGTAAATAATACTGGAATCATCTCCTTAAATTTAGTTACTGCATTATCAAACTAGAAAAGCACTCGGAGAGCGCAGACCTCTGCCAAGCAGCTCATTTCCACCATATTGTGATTTCCAGCCAATGTTAAAGTCCTGCATTCATTTTATCTACTCTATTAGATTCATGGAGAATCAAAACATATCTTTAGCATTTGAATTAACATTGATATCATTAATAACAAGCTAACGGAGCGATGAACGGTTGTTCTGTACTCTCAAAATATTTTGTACACTTACGTTATTTCTGCAGTTACTTATTGGCTTTGAAGCTGTTAGCTATATGCTAGGTTGGCACAACTACAGCGATGTTATTGGTAACACAAACAGACAGGGAGTAACTTAAGCTAGGTTAGCACAACTTTAGCAATGCAATGTAAATGAAAAGCATGACCGATGCAACGAAGCACACGTCGCTCGTCATCACACATGGCAAAGAGCGTTAAAGTGAAACAGGAGACATGTTGAGTTATTGTTAATGTCACAACGTGGTTCTGAACTTATCTGTCAGTAGCTCTGCTCAGCCCACTCCTGTAATGTTGCCTGGCTGTAGCTTAGTCCTGTACTACTGAGAAGACAGTGGTGAGGACTGAAGGACTGAATGGAGTCAGAGCTCCATCTAGTGGACAAATGGCAGAACGACAGCATGAATGACTGACACTTAACAGCATTTAATGTTTTTATGAGAAAATAACCAGATGGTAAGCCAGAACATCACTAAAATTTAATCATCTGTTCATTGTGCCATTATCAACATTTCCTGATAATTTCATGATAATCCTTTCAAAACTTTTCGAATTATCTTTCTAACAAACAAACAAACAAAAAAAACAAACAAACAGGCAGGCAGATAAATGCCGGCTAAAACATAACCTCCTTGGTGGAGGTAAAGAACATCTGTTGTAACGGAACTTCCTGGTAGATGCTTTGTAGTCCATTATTGTAAATGCAAATGTTATTTTAAAAAGATCAGACAAAAGAGGGTTTTGTCAAAAAACAGATGTTCAATTTCTATGCCATATGTCAAAACAAGATCAAGGGTTAAACTATGAGTTGGTTTATTGACATTTTGAGAGAAGCCAACTGAGTCTAACAATGAAAGAGAGTTGAGGCTGTCGTAGTCATCGTCCACATAGATATTAAAGTCACCCACTATAATGACTACATCTGTACTGAGCAATAGAATCAGCTGAGAACTCTGAGAATTCAGATAGGAGCTCAGAGTAAGCTGTAAACTATGATTTCCTTTTTCTTCTCAAGACACTAAAGTGATTGAAGGTGTATAGATAGCTAAAAAAAATAGCCTGTTATAAGAGCAATCACAATTGTGTGGTTAATTCATCACCACGTGTTCACACAGTCTAATGGTACCTTTAGATTTAAAGTTTAATTCAAAGAAAACAAGCTACTCCACTTTGGTGTAAGTCAGTGCCCTTTTTGTGAACATGAAATTCACAGGCTAGCTGGCTGTCCGTCACAATAGTATTGTTGAAATAATTCTACAAAACACACATTTGAAGACTATATAACATTCCACAGTTTACTGGAGCATCTACCGCTTTGTAAATAATTATTAGACCACAGTTTTGTGCCTCTCTGCAGGTATTTGTGGAGCCATACTGCCTTTTCTTCTTCAGGTTGTATTGGACATCTGTTCTGCTGATTCCAGGCTGTTAGCAGCATCTCTCTTGCTGTATCACCGCCTCCCAGTGCTATCTAACTAATGATGTGAGAGGATGCTGGCCTTATTTTTGATTTTCTTGGTAGTGATAGCACATCTGATTGGTTCTGCCTCTGTCCAAACTTATGTTTTAACCTTCAAACTCTACAACTCTGTCTGGATTCAACAGAATTGGTCACTCCAATTGCTGTACTACTTGCTTATTCACTTGTCGGCACCTCCCTGCCATGCCAGCTGGCTTTGTGTTGCTGCTCTACAAACTCCTCTTCTTCTGTCCCCCTCAGTGATTTTAATATCCACATGGACTCTACAGACTCTACAACAACCACTGATTTCATGGAAATACTCAACTGCTTTAACTTCATTCAACATGTTGACTTTATCACCCACAACTGTGGTCACATCCTGGATCTGGTCTGTTCCATTGGTCTCACTATATGTCAAATCTGCGGTTCCAGTTTCACCATGTCTGACCACTTAGATATCACCATGTACATTGACATTCCCACCCTCTTGCCAAAACAAAAATACACAATTAACTTTCACAAATTAAATTCCTTTTCCCCCTCCTCTCTTTTGTCCTCCAACATGGAAATAATGTCCACCTCTCGTCTCTCTGACCTCCAATCCCCTTCATCTTCACAGATTATTATAACCACGTCCTCTCCTCCTGCCTCGACCAGCTTGCGCCTGTTAAAACCAAAATAGTTTCCTTCATCCACTCTGCTCCCTGGTACACTCCAGCCTCTGTCAGATGGAAGCCCGTTAGAAAGGTTCCACAATAAAACAGGTCTCACAGTTCATTCACAACTCTACAAGGACCATCTGCAGCAATACAAAGATGCCCTCTCCCACGCCTGATCCAACCCCTAGACAACGGTTCCCAGTCTTTCACAGTCAACAAATGCACCTCTCCTTCCTGTCATTCTTCCAAACCAAAATAGACTCCATCTACAATGATTTAGCCTCTTCTGCATCTGCTCTTCCTCAAGTTACCTGCCCTCTCTTAACCTGCCAGCCCTTATCCCAGCTCTCTCCACTTTCCCCTTCTGACCTATCCAACCTCATGACAGGAACAAAAAATTCTACTTGCATCCTGGGCACCATCCCCTCAAAGTTGAACAAGCCTGTTTTCCTACACTATCCCCACTCATCACCACAACTATAAGCTCTTCATTATCTACTGGTTTCATCCCACTCTGTCTCAGACTTGCTGATGTCACCCCCATTCTTTAAAAACCTGGACTACATCCTGACATCCCAAATAACTACAGACCAATCTCCTAAAATACTGGAACCTGTGGCATCACAACTCAAAGCCCATGTCTACCAATAACCTGTTTGAATCTTTCCAATCCAGATTCTGCTCTTACCAGAGTACCAAAACAGGCCTCCTCAAAGTTATTATTATTATTATTATCATTATTATCATTATTATTATTATTA
>NW_007578047.1:289165-305727 GCF_000690725.1 Stegastes partitus | reverse complement strand
ACCTACTTTGTAAACTGTCTTTGATTGTCTTAAAAAGTTTATATAAGTATTATGTATTATTTTTAAAAAATTATTATGATTACTATTGTATCACCCTTTGTTAAGCACCACAATGGTTGTCATCACAAAACTCTTTTCTCTCTTTTAGGCATTGTTGAATCATAATTCAGTTTGGGTTATTTGTTGACTTTCATACATAGTTTATGCTTTTTTTTTTTTTTTTGCAGTTTCAATGCATCATATTTTTATGTGGTAAATTGCTCTAAGCTATCTTAATGTCGTTTAGGAGATGCTGTAAAGAAAAAGTTCCTGTAAATACAAATACATGTGGTCGAACAATTATTTCCAAGACTGTAAATGCTTTTCCCAAAATTTGAACCTTCATGACGCCGGACAGACGCACCGATGCAGAGAGGAGCTCAGGTGTCCGAGCAGCGCCTGAAAGCAGCATCCGCGGCCAGGCTGCGGTGTGTCCGGTAGAGGTCGGTGGAGCTCCACGGCCCGACGTGCTGCCGCGAGACCGGCCGGGACATGTGACCGTCCTGACACACAACAGCTGAGCTGCCAATCAAACATGTGTTCATTTAGCAGCGCGTTTCTCGCTTTTGTCGCATAACACGTTTCCATTAATGGGACTTTGGGCGCAGACACTCGGGGAGTTGAGGGAAGGCCGATCCCGGTCCGGTGTCCGCCAGCTCCGTATGTCTGGACACAAGGCGGAATCTCACATGACTGGATCGAAAACTTAGTTTTATGTGGACCCTCGTCCTTTGCGCGTGTCGCTGTTGGAGCTCAGCTGTCATGTGTAACGTGTCCAGTTTTATCGGCCAAACTGTGAACGCAGGGCTTCAGGTGTAATCCGTCATTTAGCGCGTAGGACGAGGCGCAAAGTGAACAAACAGTGAGACAAATAACTGTTTGTTTGTGTTTGTCTTTGTTTTTCTTACACTGCTGTTTATTGTTATTGTTGCCTAAATCAATGTCGGTATTTCATGTGAAAGCGTCTGTGCTCCAATAGAGCGCATTATTATTACAATTCTACAACGACTTTAAACATTAAAAATATAAAGCACTCTAAAAAAAAAAAAAAAAAAAAAACTGGCTTAATGTAAATTTCTATGATAGAAACTGGTTCAAGATATTGATGAATTAACAATATTAAAGTATATTTTTAAACTAACATCGCTCAGACGGCCTGTATATCTGTCCGACAAACAGTCAGAATCAGGAGGATCGGATTGACGAGGTTTAGACATCTGTCAAATTCAGCCAATAGAATATACATTAGTAATATTGGAAAACCCGCTGCGAGCAGGGATTAAGTCCACTTTTTAATCTGATCACAGAAGTCAGATGGAAACAAACCGACGCCTCCAAAGCGTCATGGATAGCAATCACCGCCGCGACACTAAGGAAAGTCCTTTTATTTGAATAATTCTGAATTAAAATGCACCAAATGAGTTGAGCACGGAGCTCTGATGTTTGCGTCCCGCTCCATGCTGCTGCCGCAGCTTCCTTTGATGGGAGCTCCGCTGCGGCTCTCTGCTGTCCGACCAAACTAGCTTTGGTCATTTTTCTGTTTCCAGGTCAGCAGAGGATTACTGCGCCTGTATGTGTTGAGGATTTTCTCCTGCCTGCAGGTTCATGGACCCCTCTGCCTGCGAGCAAAGCATCATCTCTTCTGAAGCTTCAAACAAGGAATGTTTTCCTCCTTAGTGAAGCTGCAGCTCCATCCGACCGTCCGCATCCGAGGCGGCCGCGCGCCGCAAATTGCAAGTTTGGACGCAGCGAAGTATTATTGTTAAACATGTGCATGCAATTATGAGTTTAGAATGTCTCTTGTTAGGGTGGCGCATAATTTATTAATAAATAAATTAGGTTAAATTCTGACAGAATTTGTCGATGCTAAAAGCCTTTAGAAAAATGGGAGTTACATTTTTGTTAACATGTATTATTTTTTCTTTACTGATAATGTACTACTAATCATATAAAATTATTGTAATATTTATTTTACTCATAAAAAGACTGACTTACTATTTAGTCAGTATAATGGCTCAGCTGGTTCTTGACCCTTTCAGATTGTGGCTCCTGGTAAGTGGAATTTAATTTAAACCTTTCATACACATTACATGCCTGCACATAATTCCGTTCCCCAAATTCAACAAGTATTTGTGCTATTTTTTGCATAGGGGACTTCTTTTGTTTGTTTTGTTTTTTTAATTTGACTGGGTTGTAGCTCTGTTGTTCTGCATTATTCTGGGTGGTAAGGCCTAAAGCTGCCATCACGATGCTTTGCAGGGATGAAGTCTATTTCTTAGCTAATCTAAATGGTTGAGTCTTTCTTACATCATGACAGAGCTTTCGTGAGCTCTATTTATGTTAAAAGTGTGTCAAACTACCTTACACATTATTTGGCGTTTTATTAACCTTCGATGTATGGCATGTTTGTCATTTGACGAAGGAAGATTGTTTCAGCTAATCTGGCAAAAGTCAAAACAACAGACTTGGAGATATGTGTTTTTATTTTTTTTAGAGGACAGTGATGAGGAAGAATTGCATGAGCTTTTAAAAACTGATTAATGGATAGAAATAAGCGACAACACACACATACTGTCAATTCACAGGAATTGTTATCAGACAGAAATACAGTCCCTGAGTGAACCAAGGTCCTTCCTCACACTCTTAGGCAAATCAATTTGATAGCTGCTGCAGGCAGTCATGACTTGCGGTGGACCTACACACTAACTTCAAATGTTTTTTGTGTGTGTCACACCCTACCTTAACATGCCAGTGTTTTATGCCATGAGATATTAATGTGCGTTGAACAAAAAAAAAATTTAACTATAATTCACATTTCATCCCTTTATGTTCATCGCAAACATGCTGCTGTTTATTGTTAACAATTAAAGAATAATGTATGTAACAGTATTCTTTGTTGTCAATGTCACTGCCATTGCAATTCTGTAACAATGGTTGGTTGGTTTGTTTGTTTGTTTACTTGCTTTTGTAGCAGCGTGGACAAGGGAACTGACATGCTGCAGTTTGCTGCCGCATACAGCAGCCATTACGGTGAAGTGCGGCTGTGCTCCGTCACTCAGCTACTCATTAACTCCTATTCATGGAGCACTAATTGATGTTGTATGGGTATTTGTTGTCAGTGTGGGCCACATGAGTGCTTGTACATGTTCTTCAAACTTGGTGCCCTCCGACCAAACCACATGGCAGTGCTACAATCAAATATCAGGAGATGACACATTTAGGAGATGCTGATTCCAGATCTGCAGTGTGATGTGGAGTTCATCTCCTCCTGTGCCAAAACACTGAAGGCCTGTATGTGTAGCAAGTACCTGGGCTTGCAGAAACATATATAGGCGTCCAGCTTGCTTGATCTTCTTTGTTACCCTGATGCAGGGCTACACTGAACATTTACTGGGTTTAAGTCCTGCTGAAATGACTCATTCTCAGTCTTAAATTATGTCTTTTTTCTCTCTCTTTTTCTTATTTTAGTTATCAAAAGCAGTTAGAAAGGTCTTTGATGAAGTATCAGAATTTATTATCTCAGTATGCTCTCAGTGGATGGAGGGGCGTGTCCGTGTTTGATTGACCTCTGTTCCAGCAACCAAACTAATACTTTCTCCAAGAGGCTTTGAACAGATAGTGCGCGGTTAGCAAAACAAATAAACCAAAGTCATCTTTGTGGTTTGTAGCAGGCGGCTGTTCGGCTGGTAACCAGTGCGACTGTCTGCTGTAGTTTGAATGTGAATGGTACAGCTTTATGCACAAATGGCTTAAGCAAACGCAGTTTTCATTTTGATTGTAATGGTACGTTCCAAACAACACAGTTGTTACAGTGTAGAACCTAATAGTTTGTTTTACATACTTCTTCTAAAAGATTGTAAGAGACTTGAGTATTTGTAACACATTAGTTTCAGATGTCATGTAGGGAGCAGTATTGGTATCTTCTGTTTATACTGGTTAAGACTGATCTGCTGTGTGTGTTGGGCACACTGGTAAATAATGAACATAAGCTCACTGCTGAGCCACAGCAGAAAATCATTCATTAGGCTATGAGGAACTTAATAAAAGATAACATTTGACAAATATGAATTCACAAGCTTTAAATGCAACCCAGAGTGACAGAGAATATAATGTTAACAGGCTTTAGAAATATTTTTAAATACAGTATTAGTGACAGGACAGGAATGAGATGAAACCATCACTTTGTTGTAGTCAGAATGAACATTACGATAACTGATTGGTGTCTGCTTTGAATATATTCCACTTTCCTCCTTTAATTTCTCCTTTAAAGTTCATCTTATTCCTAAAACTGATGGTACATTTCCTGTATTCTAATGTTTCAGTTCTCTATTGAAGCTCTGTGATGTTCATACCGAGATGATTGATTTATTTACATCAGCTGATTCCACACAGTTCCACAATTATTTCCATGTAGTTCCCACCCAAATGAAAAAAAGCTCAGCCTGATATGTGTATATGGTTACTAAAGTGTGTATGTTTTTTGATATATTTGCATACTTGTCTTAAACAGTTTAGTCACATATTGAGGTTGCTCAGGAACCTTTGATACACAGAAGATCGTTAAATGTCATAACTATTTGGTTTACTGCTCCATAAAATAGGATTTATTAATCACAACACAATTTGACCTGATGAGGCTTTTGCTGACTTTTCAGTGAGTTCAAATCTGAAGTTGATGGAGTTGATGTTCAACACAACCTGGCTGCAGGAAGCCAAACTGTCAGATGAGCAGCTGCAGTGAATGGGCGGGCCTAGTGGGCTGAACTCATTTTACTGATAGGAGATTCAGTGGAAGTTGAGAACTGAGAGATCGGCTATCATCTTGTTAATGAGTCACTGTGATGTTTATTAAGAGTGGTTCAAAACTGGTTGGAAGAAATAAGCATCTCCTGCTTGCCATGCTCTTTTAATAAACCAGCAGGGATATGTAATGTGGCACTTGAAACACTGCGCTGTGATGCACCGAATGCAACCATGTGTGATGTTCACCTCTATTCTAGGAGAAACTTAGACTAGATTAAACATGGCATGTGACTTTGTGGAAATGTAGCAGTAAATCACATTTGGAGAGCAAAGAAAACATTAATGTAAGCACCAAAACAGAATGCAGACTGTATTTAAACGAAGCCACACAAACAAACAGTTTGTTTTTTTCAGCATTTTAATGGGAATTTATGACAGATTACCAGAAAAGAAAAAATGACACATGGTTACAACACATGTACACCAAGGAAACATACACATCTGATGAAATTACCTTACTCCAACCCTAACTCCAACTATTGTCTAGCTGCAATGTAAGTAAAGCATATCTTAACATACAAATATACATCAAAAGTCAATAGGCAGATTGCCATGAGCAGTTTCTGGTGGCCATACTGCTCTTGTGGTAATACTTCTTGCTCTCTTCTGTCCGGTTCTTTACCTAATAACCAGTATTAGGCAGTGGATTAGTGTAACATGGTAACAATACATCTATCTCTTCCAAATTGATGTCTGCCGGTGCTGCTCAGTGTCCTGTTAGAGCAAGCTGGGTGATATCATCAAGTTTGGCTTAGTCAGTATAAGTAAACTATTATTGTTAAACGCAGTGACTGCATCTTATAAGGGAGGGATATGTATCATGATTTATGACTTGCAGGCAAATTTGGAATTTTTTTAACCATCTTATGAGTGAAGCATTTCTTTGTGCTATATTTATTAATTCCTTAGTAACATGTTTTTTTAAACACACGAAAGCCTTTAATGGTAAATAAATATTAATGTTGCATTCTCATCAATGTGTGCTAAAAAGAAAGTTCATGTGTTCATGGATGTGATCTAATGCAATGAATCTTTTTTTTGTTTTTTGCATTGATCCAATTGAAAACAGTATTGACGCTCAAAACAATGACTTGTATTGGTACTATCAGTACATTGTGGATGAACTGGGCCTCCTTTTAATTGCTACGACACAGCATTATCTCCACAGAGCTGCAGGAAGACTGGTGTACGGAACGAAGACTTGACTGAGCTTTTGTGTTAAAGTGCTGCATTCCCGCTCTAGTTTCTTGATGTTTAAGGTGTCTGGCAGGGACATCAGAAAGACCACCATTCAGACCAGTGTCCAACCACAAGTTCATTTCTTGAAACCATGACCCCTTTGCCTTTAACCAGGTAATGTTAATGGCCAAAAACAGGAATGGAAGGGCCAGAAAATCAGGGTCACCCTGTTGACAGGGATATCATTAATTTTGGAAGAAAGTGTCAAACAAGTTGTTTTGAGTTTTAGCCTGGAGGATTTGTTGCCCTCCTTTAAACTAGCTGTGCAGTAGGCTGCTAAGGATTTTCTGCTTTACATCTCACCAACAGGGATTTTTAAAAAAAAATGAAAAAAAATTGCAATATAATTTCAACAATTTATTAGAAGGTAAATAAGTAACGCTTTTAAAAAGCTGTATAAATAAGCCCCAGGTTTACCTCCTTGATATTACTTCATACATATGTTACGTTCAACCCAAGTTTTACTCCGCCTAGCAGACTCCATCTAATTTTGACAGTAAACAGACATCTTACCACTTACTCCAGGGTTTCCCTCAGTTTAAAGAGAAGCCATTCTTCATGAGCACTAAGCCTCTGCCTGAGGAGACTTGAAGGCATCACTTAAAGGTGGCAAAATGACAATCTGACAGATGCCCTGTTTAGACTAGCAGCCTTTATGCACTGATACACATGCATTTCCTTCACAGGCAGAAGATATGGTTACTAATGGACCTCTGTCAGGTGACTGCTTTTGCAAAGACTATAGAGATAGTTACCATGGAGACAGGCATAAATTAAACCCTTTAAACGAGCAGGAGTGTGTCCACGTCCTTTATGCTCTACCTGTTTCCCCTCTAAAAGGTACTAAATTTATGATGGTCTAACAGAGGAAGTAACTTTTCAAGCAACATTTGACGTTTTGGGCTCGGAAAGTGTATAAAGATGCCAAGATTGACAAATTGAAACAACAGCCAGTGGAGACCTTGAGAGAGGCCTCAAACATGGCACAGCACTCTCTGCCATTTTTCATCCCAAAAACACTGAGAGCTCAAGAGCCCTTTAGAATGTGCAACAGATAAAATAGGAAGTTTTGAGAACAGTGTAAATAGCTCTCATTATCATTCCGTGCTCCCTGCCAACAGGGCAAATACTGTTTTGTGTTAGAGGAGAGAATATTGTTTACATGAAAGTTGTCAGCTGCTGGTGTTAATCATCTCTCTGTAGGCAGCAGGATGTGCATGTTTAAATATGTGATTGTGCTGCTGAAAATGTCAGTTTGGAGTCAGATCTGTCCATACATGCACCTCTGCTGATTTAACTTTAAACTGGACAAAAGCATCAGCTAAAGAAAACATGATGTAATTTCAACTGTCTGTGCAGAAAAGAGAATAATGAGAAATTACTGAATGTGTATTATTGGTGAAGCTTGCTCTTCTGACAAACCAAAAATCAAGATTCTGTTTATCCTTTGCCTTTTTCTTTTCATTTTCACATCAGCAGATTATTTTGCTTCTAATGATGTTGTTCTTTTTTATTTTTTAAAACACATTTCTATTTTATGTGTTTGTTTAAAATTCAATTTCAAAGAAACAGAATCCTGTTTTATAAGCTCTACTGATGGGCAACATGATAATTCTGGTTCAACAGAAACAGAAATAATAAGAACAAAAAACTAGACAACATGTCTTACACATACAAATGAGATATATATATGATGGAGATTTGCAGCAGATGTACAAAACAGTCAGGATAGTATGTAGCAGTACATACAATTTTGCATTGCCTTCCTCCACACCCCTTGAAAAGAAGACTGTCATCCACACACATACATTCTTGCTCTACAAAATGTCCACACACATAAAGTGTATTTTCATTAGACATATTAATTGAATTGATACAAGTAGAACAATGTCTGTATGTTACAGCAAGCAAACAATGAGCAAACTGTCTTGTCTTTAAAACTATTCACTTACCATTCAGCAGTTTGTATTTTCTGAAATACAAATTCTACATGCAGAGTGCAGAGAGAACTTTAGTGGATGTGACCTCAAAGTGAAGCATTTTCTTTTTAATTGTTTAAGAAATGTCAAGCAACTTCTCAGTGTACTTTGTCAGCTTTCCATCTGTCCAAAAGACTTAATCTGTGAAATGATATCACAGAAGCCACCTGCAGAGGCTCTGCTGGAGATACTGCCTGAGCTGACCTCCACATCCTCAGCAACGGAACATCTATTTGGATTTCAGGCACTGTAGAGATTGTTGTTAAAAACAACATGGGGTGATGAAGAAAGTCTCTTTTGCTTGTCATGCTATGCTATGCCTGACAATTGTATGCTTCATAATCTAGAAAAGCCATTTCCAGAGCAAAGCTCATCCTCACTGTGACCACTGGTCTCTATAGCAGAGTATGAAAGAATCTAAACATGCTGATTTCAGTCATTCATACCTTAAAATATTGCTACCCCCTGTGCTAAATAAGACAAGGAAATGAATTTATGAAAACTAGATTTTTCACTTTCTAAATGTTCAACATGGAACAGAACACTACATTTGGATCCTCTCCTTTCATAGTAACTGTCAAAGCTTACCTCATTTAAGTTGGATTTTTAAAAACGATATATTCTACATTTTTTGCATAACATTTACGTTTTGGACTCTGGGGATGATCAGCTGGAGATGGCGTAGTGTGTCTGAGGAGGGAGTGTAAGCTGAGCACGAGGAACGATGGAGGACAGGTGAGCGAATGAACAGCTGGCGGTGAGGCACACAGGAAGATCTACACATGAGAACACAAGCAGTCAGTAGAACTGCAAACAAGAAGCATTAGGGACAAAATACTCAGCTTGTTCACTGGAGCTGGATGTACCATAGTTACGGAACAATCTGGCTCTGGAGAGCAGGCGAAACCAGAGTTTTATGGAGGTCTGGATGAGGTGAGATGATATGCAGGTGCGTTCAATCAGCCATCTGCAGTGAGCCAAGCCCCGCCCTCAGCCACACACTGAAAGGGACTGATGAGAACAAAAAGAGAGGGGAGGGGAGAGGAGCAAGGAAAACCAAAAACCAAAACCAACCTAAACATGGACCATGACAGCTAAGACATAGTTTGTATGCTGACAATGCAGACCTGATGGACTTTATACACCAGTCTGCACAGAACATTCATTTCAAGGGCAAATTTCATTTAAAGCTTTCAGATCACAAAGGACATCTTCTGATGCAAACTGATACATCTCTCTGATGAGCACTAGTTGTGTATATCACTAACAAACTCTTTGTAATCATGTATAAAGCTCTGGACCGAAGCACATGTGATTCCATTCAGTGTAGTGAAATACAATCAACCAGTTTTCTATTGCAGAGCATCTATGACCCAGTGATCTGCATGTTGTCTTTCTATTTCTGCTGTTTGTTTCTCACTTTAATAAACTCTTTGAAGTGATTTGCCTCTAGCCTCACTTTACTTTGTCCCTAGTTAGTTGAATAGCATAGATTTCCACATATTGTGATTGTTGTGCCCATTGATGGTTGTTTCACTCTGAAGATCTTACCAATGCAACTTGATGAAAGTCCAAGTGTGGGCAGTGTGTGAACGTTCATCACCTTTTCTTATTAATTAAGAAGTTGTTCTTTAAAGATTTCTGCAGATAACATGATAACAGATGGCTTGTTTTTTTTCACAGCTACAATGAAACATGATGACTTTTCTAGCAGTTTGTGGAAAATGTTATACAGCTAACGGTAACCCCTTACTGGCTCCCCAGTTTTGTTCTGTAACTTTGACTTGCCCCAGCAAGTGAATAAGCTTGCCCTCAGCAACAGTGAAGTCTGCTCCTGTGGAGGGAAAGAAGCCTTGGCTGGCTGCCCTCAGTCTTTCACATGGACATGTTGCTGTGATCTCTAACTGGAGGTAGCAGAATAAGACACTGCATCTATTCAGCAGGGAGCTGGGCTTTTGATTTGGTTCATGGGGATCACTTCTAACTGCAGACAAGCATTAACACTGAGTGGGTCGTCATCTTTGACTTGATCAACCAATGATAGGGGAGCAGCTTTGCTCCGGCTTTAAAATGAGCTGAAGTAAAAAGGGTCTGTGTGCCACCAGTGCCTGGCTGAATCAAAATGTTGTCTTTTATTCCAAACCCATTAGCAACCTCCCGACACATGCTATAATAAAAATACACATTTATTTTGGTCAAAATGGGATGAAAACAGCACTTCAAAGCTCTTGGAGATTGAAGTAGCAATTTGGATGTTTCATTTTTTCCCTCTTTCATTGCATTGATGTGGTTTTGGTCATGAGGAGACCTATTCACAAAGCCCAGGATTGTCCATTCAGAAAGATGATTCTTTAATGAAGAGATATCATTTCTTCTATTAATGTACAGACTGTGTGTGTGTGCGTGTGCGTGTGCGTATGTGTGTGTGTGTGTGTGTGTGTGTGTGTAGGATTCAGCAGATGCCATTCTAAAGAGACTGAAAGTAGGCTAATGGGGCTTTGGACTGGTAGACATTCATTCTCATTTCACTGTAAAAACATAAAAACCGTCTTAGAAGGAGTACTGCACTGTAACTTGCAGAAATGATTTTCCCTTTTTGTAGAACTTGTATAGAAATAATTTAATCAGTGTATGTGAATGCAAAATGACACAAAAGTCCAGAACTGCTTTTGGTATTTACATATGTCACTGATGTATTCACACCATAATACTGTACATTACTCCACTGTAAACATCATCGAGGAATTAAGTTCAACCAACTCATCTGCTTTTGTTTACTAAACTTAAATATATATGTCTTGTTGATTTCTGGTTTAATGAAATTAAAATGTTTTTATTTTTTATTTTCAGAAGTGTTTTTTAGAAACAAGACGAGGTAATGGAGTTCCCAGGATACACTGTTTGATAGGTAAAATTTACCAGAAACTTTTTTTGTAGATTTGTAGAAAGCAGACATGGTGTAAACTTGCAGGGTGTCTTTAATACATGCTGAATTAGGTGGTGTTTTTTTTTTTTTTTTTTAAATAGTAATGATAGTAATTCTAATCTTATTGAGGCTTCGTACTAAATTCAGTTTCTGAGCTCATAAACTTAATTTGGTCACTATTGCTAGGATTCAGGATCACAGATCTTTGTACTTGCTCTAGTGCAAAATTGCTTTAATTTGAATTTGGGTACTACCTGTTTTATTGTGCATTCATTTTAACTGGGCATCTGTCTTTGATCATTGTTACAATACCTGAAGTGTACCGTACTTTAATGTACTGCAATATGCATCCCTGGTTGAAATATGACGATCAGAACTGGATGAAGAAAAATATACGTGCATCTCCTTTCAGACAGACTTCAGCAGTCCCGGCCACTGGTAGTGCTTACCTTTGAGTCCTGGTGTATAACAGTCATTTTAACAGCATCAGGGTGATGTTAGTGTATGTAGCTTCAGGTCCCAGTGGGTCTAATTCAACACTTGTTTGTGGCACCGAGGCACCTGGAGACCAAGAGTCTGATGTCTGACATGCTGTTGCCCATGGCTGCTTTCCAGTTCAGCATCAGTCGGGGATCAGCAGCCGTGTAAAACAGGCCCACGCAACCTAAAACTTTAATGCCGACACAAAGGCTACCAGGATCTTGCTCAACCCCCATCCTGATGTGCTGTGGGACTTCCTCAATGCCAGGAACAGTAATTCAGCGTCCCAGACCTGTGTGGTGCACATCTCGATAGTGTATGTGGTGGTAAATTCCACCCTCGCCTTCATCAGAGAGACATGGTAATGAACACAAGGGACTAATTTTCAAATGTTGTAACAAGTAACTCATATGACAAGAGGGGTGTATTCAGTGTTATTACCTCCCTCCCCTACACACACACACACACAAACACACACACACACACACTAACACGTACACACACACACACACACACACACAAATACGTACACACAGCACGCACACCGTGATCTAGCTTCTGCCTGACTTCCTCCTCGCCATCACTGGCACTCTGTGAGCAGCATGCAGTTAATTATTGAGCACCTGAAGAGCAGCACAGCTCTCAGCCTGCTGCTGTCTGGTTGTTTAAAATAGCTCTCTGCTCTGTGTGTAGGGCACACACTGTTTACACCAAATTACATATGATGCTACCTTTTCACCATATGTCACTCTATTCTTTGTTGGCCACAGTAGAAGCAGCAGCTTCTTTTGAGCTCGCATCCAAATAACAGCAATTATCAGCTTCATAATTTGTTACCCTTGTGGAGTGAGAGGCAGTGTTGGAATTCAGATGAAATAAGATCACAAATCTCTTTTCATCATTTTCACTCTGCATGCCAAGTAAGTGGAGTGTAATAAAAGATTACCACGGCAGATGCCCAGAATGGTGAGAAGTAAAGATCTGTAATGATCTGCTGTTGAGCAGAGGACAAATCAGGAATCATTATTAAGAAGTTTGACACAAATAGAAAACATGCTGACACATTAAGATACCTGTGTTTAAATGTGTTAGGTTTTAATTTATTAATTTCAATTTTTAAAAAAAAGAATATTTCAATATTCACCATGTTTCTTGGTTTTTTTTGGGGGGGGGGGGGAATGTTGTTTGTTTTTTGGTAACAGAGTGGTAAAGAAAATCCTCCAAAACCTATAACTCAACTGATATTGTCATGCTTTATAGGGTGAAACATTCTGGGACAATATTTGAAAGTGTGGCACACATTCTAAAATCTTATTTTGTCCACAATAGGGAAATGTTTATTTCATGCTCTGCAGATTTCAATGCAATCTATTAATTTATTGTGTAAATTTAAAACACCATTCGTCTGACAAAAAAGCATCATATATCTTTAACTCGGTGTCAGATGGACAGTGGACTCATAAAAACTATGTAGGAAAAATAGCATCCTGCTCTGTCATTTTTCTGTGCTGGTTTATGTTTGCTCTCATCTTTTTGTTTGGGATATACCATGATATCATAGTGCATATTGGTCAGTAGAGGTCATAAGTTCAGAAAGAAAGTCATGTATAGGGAGCTTTCAGTGCAGCAGTCTACCCTTTCTACACCAGAAGTCCTTATAGCAGGACCAGGCTATATCTGTTCATAAAACACCATTTTTAGAAGACGACCACATTCAGTACCAAAATGACCGCAGCAATGTGCTTCCTCACTATTGGTAGATTTTCACTTAAGAACTTTGGTGCAGCTTCAATAGCCTCAGTGTCATATAGTCAAAGTTCTAAGGCTTTTTTATTTTCTAATTTATGTTTATTTTGCAGAACTAAAAATGTTAGTCTGTCTTGAGTTTTTCTAACCTTTCTCTTGCCTAGTAATGGATTGTCTGCACAACCACACCAACAGGTCAGAGACAACTTGAGACTGTCTTGGCTAACATTAAACACATTTTCTTATTTAGGTTGTAATGAAAAAATGTGCTGTCAAAAATGGAATTGCACAGAATGCCTACATATAAAAATTATTTTTGGTAGGCCAACAAAAACTCCTGATCAGCTGGACCTGATGTCTTTCTCCACATTTCCTGTCCATCTGTAATACACATATGCAGTAAAAGCAAAAATGCACAAAATTGTTTATTTTAACAAATGGAGTTTTATTACAGCTAAATTCACCATTATGGATATGATGAAAAAGTAAATGATAATGTTATTCTACTGGACTAAGACATGGCTACATGTCCTGTTTGCCTTACATGCAGTGATTGTTTCTTTATTTAGATCCTCGTTAATGGTGGCTTCTTACCATCCATCCATTATCTATACACCGCTTAATCCTCACGAGGGTCGCGGGGGGCTGGAGTCTATCCCAGCTGACTTAGGGCGAAGGCAGGGGACACCCTGGACAGGTCACCAGTCTATCACAGGGCCACACTTAGAGACAGACAACCAAGCACACTCACATTCACACCTACAGACAATTTAGAATCACTAATTAACCTCAGCATGTTTTTGGAATGTGTGGGAGGAAGCCGGAGAACCCGGAGAGAACCCACGCTGCATGGGGAGAACATGGAAACTGGCTTCTTACCAGTTATGTTTTAAACATTAAATCTATGCATTTTTTTGTAACTCTCTGATACAACTTTGGTCACATTGCAAACAAACTATTTTATAAGGAAGATAAAAACCTTCAGTAGGTATGTTAACATGAACAAACAAACCTAGTATGTACTTTTGTCTATTATGAGGATTTATTCTATTTATAGATATTCTTGTAAACCAATTACTTCATGTTTCGACTGTCTAATCTTGCATGCAGCCCATTGTGATTTCTCATGAAGTGACAATATCCACTCTGCTTGGAGTGATACTTATCACTGGATAGGGTCTCTGTATTCTAGATAGGATAAAAATATGTCAGCAAACTTCTTAGGCCAATGCCTTACTCCAGCAGAAACAGGAACTTTTGTCAACATTGTATCCAATCAGCAGCAAAGGAAAACAGCAGATAGTCTATTCAGTCTATTCAGTTGCAATTACCATTCGGATGTTTACAGTGTAGACTATATAACTTTCAACACTTTCCAAAATGCTCCCACATTGATTCTCTATCTTTTCCTTGTTCTTTAAAACATTAATTTTTGCACTAACCCACTGATAATGACAAACTAATGAGCTTTATTTATGAAACATAAAAACAGTGGTACAACACGTCTTTAAGAGCCAAAAATGAAGTCCAGTTGCTTAATGTGGAGGCACTTACGTCTACCATGACCTGAATGACTGAAAATCTACTCTGACGGCTCAGCTACCTCATTGGCTGCTGCCATTCAGTGCCTAATGTCACAATTACAATACTCAACCAATTTCCACTTATTGCTGTATGGTTTGTTTCAAATGGCACATATATATCAATGGCAAAGGATACTTGGTAAAAAATGTTTTTTAAGTGTTGCTATATGCAGATTTGTAGGTAACAATAATATTTCTGTAATTTAACATTTACTTTGTTCTTACACATTTATAGTTTTATTTACTACTATGTATTATAGGATATGACATTGTTTATACTTTTACAGGGTTATACAGAGATACCGTTTAACAGTTTCAAACTCTGATAAAGCAACTGTACATTTTTGTATGATTAGAAATAAAAGCAGCAGAAAAATAAAATATTACTTTTCTAAAAAATGTAAAGTGTTTTTTCTACACCAGATAGTTAGTGTAGCTCAAGGTAGTATTGACAGAGGAGGTCTGAAAGTTATTCATGTAATGTGGGAATATGAGGTGCTTTAGCCATGAGGGAAATGTACCCTGCACTGCATCTGACTGCATCTGAACTGTCTGCTGAGGACTTGAGTAACATAAACTAAGTGCTTTATTCTCAACCCAAAGAATCCTGAAATATTATTCAGTGAAATTCTAAATACTGTGAATGACAGAATAACACTCATTACCGTGACATGACATAATGATTAGCCTGCTCACTCACATTGAATAAACAGAGGGCTGAGTACTGTAAATTAAAAAGCATTTACTTATTACCCATGTATTAGTCCAGCAGGGCCCATGGAAGAAAACTGATATTCACTGTGTGTAATTAACTAATAAAACTGTAATTATTCTCTAAATATCTAAATTCCTCTGTGAACCTACATGGAGAAGAGCATTGTGGGTAATAGCCACCATGCACACCACCTAGACCTCAGCAATGCGTTGTGCAGACCTGCACCTCAAGCATGTTGATTGGGTTGATTCAGCTGGGAGGTTGGTTCAATCAGGATAGAAACAACTGATCTTCTCACAGATGTAACAGGAAAATCACAGTGTTCAACAACACAACACAAAGAAGGACAATTCAAAATCAACCACTTCACCTCACTATTTAATATGGAAAAAAAAACGCTGCACAAACAGCAAACAACAGCACAAATCCAGACAAATCTCCTAGCCAGAAGATGTGCCCACAGCTATGCTTACTTCCAGCAAAACAAGAAAATGGGCTTGTGTGACGCATTCCCCATGAGCACCAGTGCCATCAACAGCAAATACCTGGTTGAATTCCTGGTCAGCTGGAGCTTTACTGCATAGCATTCTCTGGCTCTCTTTGCTTGATTTCCTGGTTGTCTCTGCTGCTTCTTTCAAAAATAAAGATACCTAAAAATGATTTGTGTAGCTAATTTTCATTTTAGGTTTACCAAAAATATTGTGATAATAATGCTTACTGCTGCATGTGTGGTAATTATGTTTACTTCATGCTCCTCTGTGCTATCTTGCTTGTTTTTAGGATCATGTGTGTACATGTGTGTGCATATGTGAGTGTGCATTCTCATGCTTGTGTGTGTGTTTGTGTACGTTTTTCTCTGAGGGTCGTGCTGTCTATCCTGCTTTAACTAGATATGACACCCAGTCTACTCCAATCAGCATTTTCAGGAGCTGCTCTACTGAGATCTGAGCAGATGCCTTGAACAGCACAATCATTCTGCTTTATGATTGGATTTTGATTTTATACATACACAGGCACACACACACACACACACACACACACACACACACACA